>NC_052054.1:64021725-64321725 GCF_903992535.2 Arvicola amphibius | reverse complement strand
GGACATGAGTTCTGATTCTGTAATAAGCTATCCTGGGGGACTAAGATGTGACAGAGAAGTATATGACAGGAAGATTCTCTCATAGGAATACAGAACAAATTCAACTTCTTATTTATGTATTTATTTATTTTACATCCCAGCTACAGTTTCATCTCTCTCCCATTTTCTCATACCTCTACTGCCTCCCATCTGCCTCTAATCACAATCTCCTCCTTCTCTGTTTCCATTCAGAAAATATCAGCCCTCCCATGGATATCAACGTGACATTGGATTCCAACTTGTAGCAAGAATAAATAGCTTGCCTTGTTAAGGATAATCAAGGTGACATAATATGAGGAGTATGATCCCAAAATGCTGCCAAGAAGTTTGAACATCCCCTTTCTCAGAAAATTGAAAATTGTTCTAACTCGAGATTCAGAAAAATCATCCTTCAAGAGTGCAAATGAAATTTACATCAGTAAAGGTTTGGCATTGTGTCCAGTTTTGTTTTATGTGTAATAATTACTATTATTTTAATTAATAGATAACATAAAAGATTCCATTATATCACACTCACATACATGTTGTATAACCTTCCTCAGTATTTACTCCTCTGTTGCCCACTAATGCTTAAATTACTACCATTTCTATTCCTCAGTTCACAAAACTTTCTTCTTACTTAATGGTTTTGTGTACTTGTCAAGTTTAGCATACAAGTGTTATATTTTATTTAAACTGGCTTTAGAGGGTATACCAACCAAATTCTTTCAGGCATTTACATCTCAAATAATACCTCTCCTTTCTTTGAATACACACACACACACACACACAAACACACTCTCATTGTTACATTTTGAATCTGTGAAAAATCTGCATTTCTGGAGTCTGTTCAGGTAATATGATGACCCAATTCCTTTTGATGACATCATTGAATTCTTTCAGGTTGAGGAGAAGCCCCTCATGTGCAAATAAATCTTATGAAGCTTTAATCTTCATTTCAATATGTGTAAGAGACGTATGAATTCAGCAATATTATATGTTTAATTTCTTCATTGGTTTCAATAGTTATTGAATTGTATGGTTCCTATCTATTTATTTATTTTCCTTTTTTCTATCAAGAATGTTTTAATACAATGTTTTCTCCTTTTACATAGTTAACTCCATTATAACTCCCTCTAATCCTTCCATTCCACCCTTCCCTGACAAACTGCCATCTAATCTCCACAAAGGGTAAGGCTTCCCATGGAGAGTCAATAAAAACAGATTTCAGTTTGAGGGAAGACCAGGGCCCTCTGCCCTACATATAGACTGAGCAAGGTATTCCTCCAAAATGAATGTGTTCCAAGACACCAGTTCAAGCCAGTTCAAGGGAATAATCCTTGTCCATTGCCAGTGATCCCACAGACTCTCTAAGTCTCACAGCTGTCTTGTGCATAAGTAGTCCTAGGTTGATCCTATGCAGATTCCCTCACAATCAGTCCAGAGTCAATGAGGTCTCACTAGCGTATGTCAGCTCTTTCTGTGGGTATCAACATCATACACCAGACCACTCTGCTCATATTATCATTCTTCCCTCTCATGAATTGGTCTTTAGAATCTAGGCCCAATGCTGTACTTTGGATCTCTGTATCTGCTTCTATTAGTTGTTGGATGAAGGTTCTATGATGACAATAAAGGTAGTCATCAATCTGATTAAAGAGGAAGACCAGTTTAGGCATCCTCTGCACCATTGTTTGGAGTCTTAACTGGGGTCATCCCTGTAAATTCCTGAGAATTTCCACGGTGCCATGTTTCTCCCATTCCCTTTCCTGGTTCCCTCAATCAAGATATTTCTTTTCTTGCTCTTCCTCACTGCCCTTCCCTCTTCTTGAGCATCCTGTTTCCTCATATTTCCTCTTCCCTCTCTTTCTCTCTTCCCACACCCCTTGAATCCTTCTTCCATATTCCCAAGATTTTCAGGAGATATTTTCTGTATTCTAATCCCAGGAGGATTCATTTATGTCTCTGTTAGGGTTCTCCTTGCTACTTAGCTTCTCTGGGATCATGGGCTATAGACTGGTTATTCATTGATTTACATATGATATTCACTTATGAGTGAGTATACACCATGGTTATCTATCTGGGTCTGGGTTAAGTCACTCAATGTTTTTTTTTCTAATTCCATCCATTTCAATGCAGATTTCAAGATTTCATTCTTTTTAACTGTGATTAATACTCCTTTGTGTAAATATACCATAATTTCTTTATTTATTCTTCAGTTTAGGGGCACCTAGGTTGTTTGCAGGTTATGGGTATTACAAATAATGATGTCATGAACATAGGTGAGCAAATGTTCTTGTGGTAATAGTATGCATTTTGGGGGTATATTCCCAAGAGTAATATTGCTAGGTCTTGAGGAAGATTTTCCCAAACCACAACAATGTTTTACTAAGTGGTTATTCAAGATTGTACTCCCACCAGTAATGGAGGAGGGTGTCTCTTACTCTGAATCCTCTCCAACATAAGCTGCCTTTGGTGTTTTTGATCTTACCCTTTCTGACTTGTATAAGATGCTATCTCAGAGTCATTTTTTGTTTTGCATTTTCCTGATAGCTAAGAATGCTGAACAATTCTTTAATTGTCTTTTAACTAATTGCAGTTCTTCTGTTGATTATTCTCTGTTTAGATCTCTACCCAATTTTTAATAATTATTTTATATTTGATGTCTAGTTTTTCAGGTTTTTATATAGATTTTGAGATCTGTCCTCTGTCCAATGTGGTTCTGGTGAAGATAGTTTCCCATCCAATGCACTACCATTTTGTCTTGGTGACTGTGTCTTTTGCCTATAGCAGCTCTTTAGTTTCAAGTAGTCCCATTTATTAATTCGTGCTCTCAATATCTATGCTACTGGGGTTACATTTAGGAAGTGGTTTCCTATGCCCATAAGTTCATTGATACTTCCCACTTCCTTTTACATGAGGTTCAGTGTGACTGGATATATGTTGAGGTTTTTGACCATTTATACATGTTTTGTACATGGGGTAGATGGATCTGTTTGCATTCTTTTACATACTGACATTCAGTTATGCCAGCATCATTTTTGGAAGATACTTTCTTTTGTATGTGGGAGGTCCTTCTGTCTGCATGTTGCTTTTATTGGTTAATGAATAAAGAACTACTTTTTAGCTTATGGCAGTGAAGAACAGAACTAGGTGGGAAAAGCTAGGCTGTATGCTGGGAAAAAGAAAGGACAACTCAGAGAGAAACCATCAAGTCTCTGGAGATAGACACTAGGAACCTTATCCAGTAAGTCACAGCCACATGGCAGAATGCAGATTAATAGAAATGGGCTAAATTAATATGAGTTAGTCAATAAGAAGCTAGAACTAATGGGCCAAGCAGTTATTTAATTAATACAATTTCTGTGTGATTATTTCGAGTCTAAGCTATCCTGGTGGCCTGAAAACAACAAGCGGCCTCCCCCTCCTTCCAACACTTTTTTCCATTGTATAATTTTAGCTTCTTTGTCAAAAATCAGGTGTTAATAGGTGTGAGGAATAATGTCAGGATCTTTGTTTCAATTCCATTGGTCTACCTGTGTGATTTTATGTCAACACCAAGCCTTTTTTATTACTGTAGCTCTATATAGTAAAACTTGATGTCAGGGATGGGAATTCCTCTAGACGTTTCTTTATTGTAGAGAACTGTTCTGGTTATACTGGATTTTTTTCTTTTTCTTTTGGTTTTTCAAGACAGGGTTTCTCTGCAGCTTTTTTGTTATTTCATATGAAGTTGAATATTCTCCAAGGTCTGAGAAGAATTTGGCAAAGATTTAGATGGGGATTGCATTCAATCTGTAGAGTGTTTTTGGTAGAATTGCTATTTTTACTATTTTGTCAATACATATGGAAGAGCATGGGAAATCTTTTCATTTTCTGATATCATTGGCAGATTTCTTCTTCAAAGAATTAAAGATCTTGTCATACGCATCTTTCACTTGTTTGGTTAGTCTTACCCTAAGATATTTTATCCTATTTGTGAGTATTATAAATGGTGATCTTTTTCTCATTTCTTTCTCATCCACTTCATTTGAATATAGAAGGGCTACTAATTTTTTTTGAGTTAATTGTGTATCCTGGCACACTATGGAAGCTCTTTAACAAGTGTAGGAGATCCCTGGTAGAGATTTTGGGGTCACTTATGTACCATATCATTTTCAAATAGTGAGTTTCACTTTTTTGTTCCAATTTGTATGTGTTTAATCTCCTTTTGTTGTCTTATTTTTTTTCTGCTAGAACTTCAAGTACTATGTTGAATAGATATGGAGAGAGTGAACAGACTTGTCTTGTTCTTAATTTTAGTATAATTGCTTTGAGTTTCTCTCCATTTGAATTGATTTTGACTCTTGGCATCCTCTATATTGTTTTCTTATGTTTATATATGTTCCTTTTATCCATGATCTCTCCAAGACCTTTATCCTTCAGAGATGTTCAATTTTGTTAAATGCTTTTTCAGCATCTAATGAGATGATTATTTGGTTTTTATTTATTTATTTTGTTTATATTGTAAATTATACTATAGATTCTTTTTTATGTTGAATTGCATTTTTGTGAATCCAACTTGATCATGGGAATGTTTTTTTGATGGGTTCATGGATTTGATTTGCAAGTATTATCTTGATTATTTTTGAATCTATATTCATTAGTAAGATTTGTCTGTGCTTCTCTTTCTTGGTTGAGTATTTGTGTGGTTTTGGTATCAGAGTAGCTGCAGTTTCAAAAAAAGAGTTTGGCAATGTTTCTTTAGTTTCTATTCTGTGGAACACTTTGAGAAGTATTGGTATTAGCTCTTCTCTGAAGTTCTCATAGAATTCTTCACTGAACCATCCTGTACTGGGCTTATTTTTGGTTGGGAGGCTTTTATTGACTGCTTCTATTTTCTTGAAAATTACGTCTATTTACATTATTCACCTGGTTTTAATTTAACTTTAGTTTGTGATACCTATCCAGAAAACTGTCCATTTCTTTTATCCTTTCCAATGTTATGGAATATAAATTTTTATAGTATGACCTAAAGATTCTCTGCATTTGCTTATTGTGTGTTGTTATATCACAATTTTCATTTCAGTGTTCTCACTCTGCCTTTTAAGTAGTGTGAATAAACATTTGTCTATCGTGTTGATTTTCTCAAAATATCAGCTCTTTGTCTCATTGATGCTTTGCACTGTTTTCTTTCTTTCATTGTTGATTTCAGCCCACAACTTGATTATTTCCTGTCATGTACTTCTCCTGGGTCAGTCTGCTTCTTTTTGTTCTAGAGCTTTCAGGTGTGCAAATAAGTCACTAGAATGAGTTTTCTCTACTTTCTATATATAGGCACTTAGAGCTATGACTTTCCTCTTAGCACCACTTTCATAGTGTTCCATGAGTTTGAATACATTGTGCCTTCATTTTTATTGAATTCTAAAAAGTCTTTAATTTCTTTTTTGACCCAGGGGTGATTCATTAGAACACTGTTCAATTTCTATGAGCTTGTAGGCTTTCAGCCACTAGGGTTGTTGTTAAATTCTGACTTTATAAAATTTTTATCTGATAAGATACAATGGTTTACTCCATTTTTGTATCTCTTCTGATTGATTTCCACTTGAAATATGTTTTACATGATATTAGGATAGCTACACATACTTTTTCTTACATCCATTTGATTGGCATTTTTCCCCAGCCTTTTACTCTGAGGTAATGTCTGGCTTTGAAGTTGAGGTCTGTTTATTGTATACAGCAGAAGTATGGACCTTTCTTTGTTTTCATTCTCTTAGCCCCTTCTTTTTATATTTGAATTGAGTCCATTGATATTAAGAAATATTAATGACCAGTGATTGCTAATTTCTGATATTTTTAGTGGAAGTGCTTGTGTTTTTCCCTCCTTTTGTTTTTGCTGGTGTGAGGTTATATATTGCCTGTATTTTTCTGTGTGCTGTTACCTTCCGTAGGTTGGAGTTTTCCTTCTAGTACTTCCTGTAGTATTGGATTTGTGGAAGGTATTGTTTAAATCTGGTTTTGTCATGGAATATCCTATTTTCTCCATTGATGTTGATTGAAAGATTTGCTGGGTATAGTAGTCTGGGCTTGCATCCATGGTCTTTAGTGTCTTGTCTGTTGTCCATCTGTCCAGAACCTTCAGGCTTTCAGGTCTGACTTTATATGTTACTTGAACTTTTTCCCTTGAAGCTATGAACATTCTTTCTTTGTTTTATATGTTTTGTGTTTTTGGTACTTTTTTGTCTAGTCTATTGTTGTTCTGTAAGTTTCTTGAATCTTCATAGGGATATCCTACTTTAGGTTGAAAAAGTTTTCTTCTATGATTTTGTTGAATATATTTTCTGCCTTTGAGTTAGAGCTCTCAGTGTTTTATCTCTATTAGTCTTATGTTTGGTCATTTCATGGTGTCCCATATTTCCTGGCTGTTCTGTGGTAAGTATTGGATTTAATGTTTTATTTGACCAGTGATTCTATTTGCTCAATAGTATCTTAAAAACCTGAGATTATCTCTTCCATCTCATGTATTTTGTTGGTTATGCTTGCTTCTGTTGTTCTGTTCTGTTCTGTTTATTTCCCATATCCAGAGTTTCTTTGGTTCATGGTTCCTTTCATTGATTTTTTTTGTCTTTCCCACCATTTTTAAGGGAATTTTTTTATCTCCTATTTAAAGTTCTCCATCATCATAAAGTTATATTTAAAATCATATTCTTCTCTTGTTTTGGGTTGGCATGATAAAGTCTTTATGTATTACTGAGTTCTGGTGTCACCATGTTGCTTTTTAGGCTTTTGGATAAATTCTTCTATTGGCCCCTACAAATCTCTTACTCCAATTGGTTCCAGCAGTATCTTTGTATGTTATTCCAATCCTTGGTGCGGCTGTCTGTGTCTTTTGAAACTGTTCTTGGTCTGCTCTGTGCTGTTGTTCTATGAGTCTCAGGTAGCCACTGAGTTATCTCTTGGCCCTGTTTTCTTGGTCCACTCTGTGCAATTACAATTTGTGTTTAAGAGTTCCTCTCTTGGTCCTCTGTGTATAGTAGCAAGCTGTGTTTCAGACTTCCACGGAGGTTGTGCTGGGGTAATAGGAAGTTTTGGGGTGGAGTGGGACTTGTAGATTTCAGGCAAAAAAGGATTCTAGAAAGACAAAAGAACAGAGTCAAACATGTCACCTTAGCACCATTGCCTCTGATAGGCTGGTTGCTGGTGGTAAGCAGAGGATGGCTCCCTTAATACAGGCTTCCTGACTAAGCCTTAGCAGCAAAAAAACGTCCTGCCACCAAACACTTAAATGGTGTTTATGCACACCCAGCTGCATGTTTCCTGGTTTCCTGCATGGACTGAGGAACTCCTCAGAGTAGTGATTTAAAAAAAGGGCTCTTGAGCCATACAGTGAGTTTTATGCAGTTATATTGCTCAAATACCCCCATCACATCCACTGAACACTGCAAGCTACAAGTCCCACTCAAATTCCCATACCCTCCTATTCTCTCACAACCTCAGTAGAACACTGATGCACAATTATGAATCCCACTCTGTCTTCAAGCCCTCCTAACCACCCCACAAGCAACCTCAGTGGAACTTTTAAACACAATCTGTTCCTATACAGAGAGGACAAAAAAGTGAGTGACAAGCCACCTGGTGGGACACCCCACTCTCTAGGCTGTCCATTGTGGGGCAAAATCCGGGGTTCCTCACCAACCTGCCTTGGCTTCTCTATCCAAGGCAGTAGGTGAGTTATCTGCAGGTAGGCTGCTCTAATACTCCCCTCCCATCCATTGGATCCTACAAGCTACAAGTCCTACTCTGCCCCAAAACTCCCCTACCCATCTTCCCCTGCAACCTCAGTGGAAATCTGAAACACAGTGTGCTCCTAGACAGAAAGGACCAAGAGGTAAGTGATCACATGGTAGGATACCCCACTTTATAGGCCCTTCATATTACGGCAAAACCCCAGGCCCCAGCCCCTGAACATGGATTATCTAGCCTGTTATGCTAGTTTTCCACAGATAGGTTGCTCCAATACCCCCCATCCCATTCACTGGACACTGAAAGCTACAAGTCCCATTCTACCCTCAAACCCTCCAAACTCCTCCCTGCCCTGAAACTTCAGAGGAATTCTGAAACATAAGCTGCAACAACACAGAGAGGACAAAGAGAGAGGGAAGGAACACAAGCTGGGACTGCACAGAGGAGACCAAAAGAGTGAACCAAGAAAGCAGACGAATAAAGCAGGCCAAGTGAGAGTGCCAAGAGCATCCTCAGTGGCTCCCTGAGATACAGAGAGTGACAGTACAGAGCATACCAAGAACAGTTCCCCAAAACACAGCCACTCAAGGGATTAGACTTAGGGCAAAGACACTGCCGGGATGAATTGAAGGAAGAGATGGGTAGTTACCAATGCAAGAATTCATCCAACAACCTAAAAAGCAACATGGTAACAGCAGAACCCAGTAGTCATACAATAGGAAGACTTGATCTGCTTTTCTCATCCAGTGAACCACATCAGTTTCCTAGCTTACTCCCATCCCTAAGTGCCATGTCTTAATACCAAGAAACACATTTCAACTTGAGTCTTCATTGTTCACATTTCTCAGGCCAAGAGAAAATTTTCTACCAGGCAATACATATCTGTTACACTTTCCTAAAGTTAGGACAAAATGCAGAAAGCAGGAAACAAAACACCCATTCAACAAAGAAACAGATATTAGCACCTAGAATTGTAGTCTTCATCATACTAAATGCCAAGATACAAGAATTAAAACACAGTCAAGATTAACCAGGACAAAATATGTCCAGTAGAGTTCAGCTTCTGTATCAATACACTCTCTGAATATTCCAACATAGCTGAAGCACAAAAAAACCTTAAAATAGCATTTAGGAATACGGTAGAGGTTCTTAAAGAGGAAGTTAATCAATCCCTTAAATGAAATCCAGGAAAGCACAAACATACAAGGGAAGTAAATGAATAAAAAAAGTTCAAGACATAAAAGTGTAAATGAAAAAATAAAATAAGAGAAGGTTGAGTACATTCAGGATGGTATGGCAGTGAGATCAGGATTGATCTCTAGAGCTTTTATTGGCTTTTTGGAACCTATTCTTTTTGGAGAGATACCTTTCTCATCCTAGATATAGTTGGGAGGGCCTTGATCTTACCTTAAAGCAATGTGCTAAACTTTGGTGACTTTCCAGAGGAAATTTTACCCTGTTTGAGGAGTGGATTGAGGGTGGGATGCAAAAGAAGGTGCTGGGAAAAAGAGAAGGGCAGGGAATGGGAACTGGATTTGATATATAAAACAAGAAAAGATAGTTTTTCACAACAAGTAAATTAAATAAAAAAAGAAAAAAAGCCAAAGCCCAAGATTTCTGGAAATGAAAAATTAGTAATTCAAACAAGAACTACAGAGTGAAGTTTTACTATCAGAACCCAATATTTCAGCTCCAGTCTTCACAATTTTTGAAAGAGCAATACTGAGCCTCATATGACAAAACAAACAAACAAACAAACAAAACCCAGAATACCTACAATAATGAAATAACTACTGTAGGTCTCACCTTTCCGAATTCATTTGTACTACAAATGTATAGTAATAAAAACAGCATATAATTTGTATAAAAAGAATCAAGTTGATCAATGGAAATAGCTTGAAGACTGAGTTATAAATCCACACCTCTATGAATACTTGCTCTTTGATAAGGAAATAAAAAATACATAATGGAATAAAGACAACATATGGTGCTGGTAAAATTGGATGTCTATGTGTAGAAGAATGAAAATAAATCTATATTCATAATGCTTCTCAAAATTCTTGTCTCATTGTAGGACAATGGTCGGAACCCTGTCAATTGTATTTTAATAAATGCTTATTGGCTAGTAGCCATGCAGGAAGTATAGGTCGGGTGACCAGGCAGGAAGTAGAGGCAGGGCAGCAAGAATGCTGAGAAGAGGGAAGCACAGTCTGCAATCATGACCCAGCCACAGAGGAAGCAAGATGTCATTGCCTCACCAAGAAAGGTACTGAGCCACATGGCTAACACAGACGAGAATTATGGGCTAATATAAGTTATAAGTTATAAGTACAAGAAGCCTGAACTCATGGGCCAATCAGTTTATAATTAATGTATACCTCTGTGTGATTCTCTGGGACTTAACGCCTGTAAGACTGGGAAGGATAAAAATGTCAGTCTACATTGTCCCAATTTATTAAAGGCATCAACATTAAACCAGATACTCTGAACCTGATAAAAACTAAGTGGGGGATAACATTGACTTTACTGGAATAGAAGAAGAATTTCTGAAAAGAATATCATTAGTACACGTAATAAGAGCAACAGATTAATTAATATGTTCTCATCAAACTGAAAATTTTCTCTAACGAATGCACACTATACTTCAGACCAAGCAGCAGCCTACACAATAGGAAATGGTTATTTTCAACTCCACCTCTGAAAAAAAGATTGTCTTAGTTGAGGTTTCTATTGTTGGATAGAGACAGCATGAACATAATCATCATAATAAGTGTTCAGCTATGAAAATGTTCAACTGTGGCAGACTTAAAAGTTTAGAGGTTTAGTCCATTATCTCCATGGTGGCTTGCAGGCATACATGGTACTGAAAAAGGAGTGAGAGTTCTCCATTTTGATCTGAAGACAGCAAAAGCAACTGTGTCAATAGGAATTCCTTGAGAATATATGAGACTTCAAAGCTTGCCTCCATATCCATAGTGACACATGCTTCCCAACTCTAGTAAGACCACTACTTCTAAAAGCGCCACTCTCTATGGCCAAGCATTCAAATGCATGCATCCATCTGTGGTCATGCCTATTCAAATAATCACATGCCATTAAATGCCCCCCATAAACTTGTAACCACAACACAATGCAAAATGCATTTAGTTCAACTTCAAAAGTCCCCATCACAGTCTCAACAACATTTTAATGTCCAAAGTTAAAAATCTCCTCAGAGATTAATGAAATCTCTCAACTGAAATTCCATATAAAATCAAAATTAAAAAAGATTGCATGTTTTCAACATATAAATTATACAATATATTATTACCATTTCAAAATGGAAGAAAGAAAGGAGAGTGAGTAAATACTGGACAAAAGAAAGACTCCAACCCAACAAAACAAGCACTAACTCTAAATCTCTCACCTCCTTCTTTGGCACCATGTCTGGCTCAATGCTTTAATATCCTGCCATGATAATAATGAACAAAATTTCTAAAACTAATCTAGCTTCAATTAAGTGTTTTCCTTTTTAAGAGTTGCTCTGGTAATGATTCTTCCTAGCAAAAAACAAACAAACAAAAAAACCATCAACTAACACACCTGACTTGGAAACAAAGTTTACAGGCATGTGTCAGTGAGTATAATAAATTGCTTTAATACAAGGGTGTAAACTACATAATCATCTCAAAAGAGGAAGAAATATCTTTTGGTAATCTTTAGTAACCTTAAACACTCAGTATACAAGTAAAATAGTTCAGCAGGATGAAGGGACCTGTGAAAAATATATGTCTAGAATTAAAGGAGAAAACCTGTGACCTTATTCTCTGAAACACCAAAGAATGGAAGATGCTCATTCCCCTGGAATCTTTGGATTCTTCAAGAGTAGCAAGTCAATAGGAAAGAATGGAAGTCAAATTATCTCATTTCCTAACAATTTTATACTTGTACATGATACCCTAAATGTTTCTTCTGAAAACTTTTCAATAAGATGAATATCATCATGAAATTAGCAGAATGCAAAATCAGCACACAAAATTAATTCCTCTTCCATATACCAGAAAGAATCATACTGACAAATACATGAAGAAAAGAGCTCTATTGCAATAACCTCAAAATCATGAAATATCGTGGAATAAATATCACCAAGGAAGTTAAACATCTTACTGATGAACAATTTATACCACCTGGAAAAGAAACTGATAGACAATAAATGATGGAAACTGTCTCACATGCTTATGTGTTGACTGAGGTTTTCTGTTCCAAGTCACACATCAATTTAGTCCCAAATAAAAACACAGAGGCCTATATTAATTATAAATTGATTGGCTTAGTAGCTCAGGCTTCTCACTAACTCTTTTTTTTTTATTTTTATTTTTTTATTTTTTTTATATTTAAAAATTTCCATCTCCCTCCCTCCTCCCACCCCCCCCTCCCCTCCCTCTCCCCCCTCCCTCCTCCCCCTCTCCCCCCTCCCTCCCCTCCCCTCCACCCACACCTCCCCTCCCTCCCTCCCAAGGCCAAGGAGCCACCAGGGCTCCCCACTCCACGCCAAGACCAAGGTCCTCCCAACTCCCCCCAGGTCCAGGAAGGCGACCGACCAAGCCGAGAAGGCCCCCACAGAGCCCGTCCATGAAGAACAACCAGAGCCCAGAGCCACCGCCCCCCGCCTCTCAGCCAGCCCCCGCCGTTGGCCACACCCAGAGAGACGGGCTTGGTCGCACGATCCATCAGTCCCACCCCAACTGGAGTTGGTGATCTCCCACCAGTTCTGTCCCACCGTTTCCATGAGTGAACGCACCCCTCTCGTTCCTGACTTTCTCCCTCATGTTCTAGCTCCTTCTGCTCCTCATCGGGACCCTGGGAGCTCAGTCCAGTGCTCCAATGTGGGGCCCAGTCATCTTCCCCATCCGTCGCCAGCTGGAGGTTCCCTCACGGTCCCGACCCTCTTTCTCATGTTCTCTCTCCTTCCGCTCCTCATCAGGACCTTGGGAGCTCAGTCCGGTGCTCCAAGGTGGGGCCCTGTCACCTTCTTCATCTATCGTCAGGTGGAGATTCTATGGTGATATGCAAGAAATTCATCAGTATGGCTATAGGAACTGGCCTTTTCAGGCTCCCTCTCCTCAGCTGCCCAAGGAACTAACTGGGGGCGTCTCCCTGGAAACCTGGGAACCCCTCTAGGGTCAAGTCTCTTGACAACCCTCAGGTAGCTCCTTAAATTAAGATATATGCTTCCCTGCTCTCATATCCACCCTTCCTATATCCCAAGCACCCCATTCCTCCGAGCTCCCCCCGCTCTCCCCTTCACACTTTTCTCTCCCCATCTTCCCTTGGCCCAGTCTTGCCCAACCCTCAAGTTCCCAATTTTGCCTGGCGATCGTGTCTACTTCCAATATCCAGGAGGATTACTATATCTTTTTTGGGAGTTCACCTTCTTATTATCTTCTCAAGGATCCCAAACTTATAGGCTCAATGTCCTTTAATCATGGCTAGAAACCGAATATGAGTGAGTACATCCCATGTTCATCTTTATGGGTCTGGGTTACCTCACTCAGAATAGTGTTTTCTATTTCCATCCATTTGCCTGCAAAATTCAAGCTGTCATTGTTTTTTACCGCTGAGTAGTATTCTAGCATGTATATATTCCACAGTTTCTTCATCCATTCTTCCACTGAAGGGCATCTAGGCTGTCTCCAGGATCTGGCTATTACAAATAATGCTGCTATGAACATAGATGAGCATATGCTTTTGTTGTATGATTGGGCATCTCTTGGGTAGATTCCCAATAGTGGAATTGCTGGGTCCTGGGGTAGGTTGATCCCGAATTTCCTGAGAAACCGCCACACTGCTTTCCAAAGTGGTTGCACAAGTTTGCATTCCCACCAGCAATGGATGAGTGTGCCCCTTACCCCACAACCTCTCCAGCAAAGGTTATTATTGGTGTTTTGGATTTTAGCCAATCTGACAGGTGTAAGATGATATCTCAAAGTTGTTTTGATTTGCATTTCCCTGATAGCTAGGGAGGTTGAGCATGACCTTAAGTGTCTTTTGGCCATTCGAACTTCTTCTGTTAAGAATTCTCTGTTCAGTTCAGCGCCCCATTTTTTAATTGGGTTAATTGGCATTTTACCGTCTAGTCTCTTGAGTTCCTTATATATTTTAGAGATCAGACCTTTGTCAGTTGCAGGGTTGGTGAAGATCTTTTCCCAGTCAGTAGGCTGCCTTTGTGTCTTAGTGACAATGTCCTTTGCTTTACTGAAGCTGCTCAACTTCAGGAGGTCCCATTTATTCAATGTTGCCCTTAAAGTCTGTGCAGCTGGGGTTATGCATAGGAAACGGTTCCCTGTGCCCATTTGTTGTAGAGTACTTCCCACTTTCTCCTCTATCAAGCTCAATGTGTTCAAATTAATATTGAGGTCTTTAATCCATTTGGACTTGAGTTTTGTGCATGGTGATAGATATGGATCTACTTTCATTCTTCTACAGGTTGACATCCAGTTATGCCAGCACCATTTGTTGAAGATGCCCTCTTTCTTCCATTGTGTACTTTTGGCTCCTTTATCAAAAATCAGGTGTTCATAGGTTTGTGGTTTAAGATCCGGGTCTTCTATACGATTCCATTGGTCAACTTCTCTGTTATTATGCCAATACCAAGCCGTTTTCAATACTGTAGCTTTGTAATAGAGTTTGAAGTCAGGGATGGTAATGCCTCCAGAAGTACCTTTATTTTATAAGATTTTTTTGGCTATCCTGGGTTTCTTGTTTTTCCATATAAAGTTGATTATTGTCCTCTCAATCTCTGTGAAGAATTTTAATGGGACCTTGATTGGGATTGCATTGAATCTATAGATTGCTTTTGGTAGAATTGCCATTTTTACTATGTTGATCCTCCCAATCCACGAGCAGGGGAGATCCTTCCATTTTCTGGTATCCTCTTCAATTTCTTTCTTCAAAGACTTAAAGTTCTTGTCAAATAAATCCTTCACTTCCTTGGTTAGCGATACTCCCAGATATCTTATGCTATTTGTGGCTATTGTGAAAGGTGATACTTCTCTGATTTCCCTCTCTGCTTCCTTATCCTTTGTGTATAGGAGGGCGACTGATTTTTTGGAGTTGATCTTGTATCCTGCCACGTTACTGAAGGAGTTTATCAGCTGTAGGAGTTCTTTGGTGGAGTTTTTGGGGTCGCTTATGTATACTATCATATCATCTGCAAATAATGAAAGTTTAACTTCTTCCTTTCCAAATTGAATCCCCTTGATTACCTTATGTTGTCTTATTGCTATTGCTAGAACTTCAAGCACTATATTGAAGAGATAAGGAGAGAGTGGACAGCCTTGTCGTGTTCCTGAATTTAGTGGGATAGCCTTGAGTTTCTCTCTGTTTAATTTGATGTTAGCTGTCGGCTTGCTGTAAATAGCTTTTATTATATTTAGGAATGACCCTTGTATCCCTAATCTCTCCAAGACCTTTATCATAAAAGGGTGCTGAATTTTGTCAAATGCTTTTCAGCATCTAATGAGATGACCATATGGTTTTTTTCCTTCAGTTTGTTTATATGATGGATTACATTAATAGATTTTCGTATGTTGAACCAGCCCTGCATCTCTGGGATGAAGCCTACTTGATCGTAATGGATAATTTTTCTAATGTGTTCTTGGATTCGGTTTGCCAGTATTTTATTGAGAATTTTTGCGTCAATGTTCATGAGAGAGATTGGCCTGTAATTCTCTTTCTTGGTTGAGTCTTTGTGTGGTTTAGGTATCAGGGTAACTGTAGCTTCATAGAAGGAATTTGGCAGTGACTCTTGTGTTTCTATATTATGAAATACCTTAAGGAGTATAGGTATTAGGTCTTCTTGGAAGTTCTGGTAGAATTCCGCATTGAAACCATCTGGTCCTGGGCTCTTTTTGGTAGGGAGGTTTCTGATAACAGTTTCTAATTCTTCGCGACTAACAGGACGATTTAGAGCATTTACCTGGTCCTGGTTTAACTTTGGTATATGGTATTTATCTAAAAAACTGTCCATTTCTTTTACATTTTCCAATTTTGTGGCATACAGGCTTTTGTAGTAAGATCTAATGATTTTCTGAATTTCCTCTGTGTCTGTGGTTATGTCCCCCTTTTCATTTCTGATCTTGTTAATTTGCGTGTTCTCCCTCTGCCGTTTGATTAGTTTGGCTAAGGGTTTGTCAATCTTGTTGATTTTCTCCAAGAACCAGCTTCTTGTTTCATTGATTCTTTGGATTGTTTTCTGTGTTTCTATTTTGTTGATTTCTGCCCTTAATTTGATTATTTCCAGTCTTCTACTTCTCCTAGGTGAGTCTGCTTCTTTTTTTCCAGAGCTTTCAGGTGTGCTGTTAAGTCACCAATGAGTGCTTTCTCCGTTTTCTTTAAGTGGGCACTTAGTGCTATGAACTTTCCTCTTAGCACTGCTTTCATTGTGTCCCATAGGTTTGAGTATGTTGTGTCTTTGTTTTCATTAAATTCAAGAAAGACTTTAATTTCTTTCTTTATTTCTTCCTTGACTCAGGTGTGGGTCAGTAGTTGACTGTTCAGTTTCCATGAGTTTGTGGGCCTTCTGGGGGTAGCATTGTTGTTGAATTCTAATTTTAATCCATGGTGATCCGATAAGACACAGGTGGTTACTAATATTTTTTTGTAACTGTGGAAGTTTGCTTTGTTACCAAGTATATGGTCAATTTTCGAAAAGGTTCCATGAGCCGCAGAGAAGAAGGTATATTCTTTCCTATTTGGGTGGAATGTTCTATAGATGTCTGTTAAGTCCATTTGGTTCATTACCTCCATTAAGTCTTTCAATTCTCTGTTAGGTTTCTGTCTGATTGACCTGTCCATTGGTGAGAGAGGAGTGTTGAAGTCTCCAACTATTAGTGTGTGTGGTTTGATGGCTGCCTTGAGTTCTAGAAGTGTTTCTTTTACATAAGTGGGAGCTTTTATATTAGGGGCATAGATATTCAGGATTGAGATTTCATTCTGAAGGATTTTTCCTGTTATGAGTATAAAGTGTCCCTTTACATCTCTTCTGATTGATTTTAGTTTGAAGTCAACTTTGTTGGAAATTAGTATGGCCACACCCGCTTGTTTCTTAGGGCCATTTGCTTGATAAACCTTTTCCCAACCCTTTACTCTGAGTAGGTGCCTGTCTTTGTGGTTGAGGTGTGTTTCTTGTAAACAGCAAAATGTTGGATTCTGTTTTCGTATCCAGTCTCTTAGCCTGTGCCTTTTTATAGGTGAATTGAGTCCATTGATATTAAGTGATATTAATGACCAGTGGTTGTTAACTTCAGTTATTTTTAGTAGTAGAGTTTGTGTGTTTCCCTTCTTCTAGTTGTGCTGGTGAAGGGTCGCTAGATGCTTGAGTTATTGTCGGCCATGTTGGACTCCTTGGTTTGTGATTTTCCTTCTATTACTTTCTGCAAGGCTGGATTTGTGGCTGCGTATTGTTTAAATCTGTTTTTGTCCTGGAATATCTTGTTTTCTCCATCAATGGTGAATGCAAGCTTTGCTGGGTATAATAATCTAGGCTTGCATCCATGTTCCCTAAGTGTCTGTAGCACATCTATCCAAGCTCTTCTGGCTTTCATGGTTTCCATTGAGAAATCAGGTGTAATTCTGATAGGTTTCCCTTTATATGTTACTTGACCTTTTTCCTTTGCAGCTCTTAATATCTGTTCTTTATTCTGTATGTTTTGTGTTTTGATTATTATATGGCGTGGGGATGCTTTCTTTTGATCCAGTCTATTTGGTGTTCTGTAGGCTTCTTGTACCTTCATAGGAACATCCTTCTTTAGGTTGGGGAAGTTTTCTTCTATAATTTTGTTGAATATGTTTTCTGGGCCTTTGAGTTGTAATTCTTCTCCTTCTTCTACCCCAATTATTCTTAGGTTTGGTCTTTTCATGGTGTCCCAGATTTCCTGAATGTTTTGTGTTAAGAATTTGTTAGATTTGTTTAGTTCTTTAATCTGTGAGTTTATTTCCTCTATAGTATCTTCAGAGTCCGAGATTCTTTCTTCCATCTCTTGTATTCGGTTGGAAATACTTGTCTCTGAAGTTTCTGTTCGTTTACTCAGAGTTTCCATTTCCAGTCGTCCCTCAGATTGTGTTTTCTTCAATACCTCCATTTCATTTATCAGGTCTTGTACTGTTTCCCTTACCTGTTTGATTGCTTTTTCTTGTTTTTCTTGTTTTTCTTGGGTATCTTTGAGAGATTTATTTATTTCGTCTACCTTTTTGTTTGTCATCTCCATTTCTTTATGGCAGTTTTTTACCTCCTGTTTAAGGTCCTCTATTATTTTCATAAAGTACTGTTTAATGTCGGTTTCTTCTATATCTTCTGGGGTAGGGTGTTCAATTCTTGTTGTTTCGGGATGTCTGGCTTGTGGTGATGTCATGTTGCCTTTCATGTTGTTGGAGGAGCTCCTGCATTGGCGCCTGCCCATCTCTTCCCCAAAGAACGATGGATCCTCCTGCAGACTGTCAGGTCCCCTTGCAGGCCAAGCAGCTCTCAGACAAAGGCCTACCTTGCTCCGGGCAGTCAAATGAAGGAGGGGACCTCCCACCGGCCTGGGTGCACTCAATTCCAGGTCCCCAGAGCCCAATCAGGCTGAGCTGTGGGATTTTGTGGCCCCAAAGACGGGAGGATGAGGCAGGGGGAGGGGGGGAGGATTCTGGGTGCAAGCTGGGAAGGGACAGGAAGAGAGAGGCAGTATCCGGGGAGAATAACCCCTGCAGGAAGAGCAGGAAGTGTGCTGGTGGCAGGGGGAGTTGTGGAGAGTCGGTGGTCCCTCTCCGGGCAGCTGCCGCGGTTCGGGCACTCACTCCTCACTCACCCCAAAGAACGATGGATCCTCCTGCAGACTGTCAGGTCCCCTTGCAGGCCAAGCAGCTCTCAGACAAAGGCCTACCTTGCTCCGGGCAGTCAAATGAAGGAGGGGACCTCCCACCGGCCTGGGTGCACTCAATTCCAGGTCCCCAGAGCCCAATCAGGCTGAGCTGTGGGATTTTGTGGCCCCAAAGACGGGAGGATGAGGCAGGGGGAGGGGGGGAGGATTCTGGGTGCAAGCTGGGAAGGGACAGGGAGAGAGAGGCAGTATCCGGGGAGAATAACCCCTGCAGGAAGAGCAGGAAGTGTGCTGGTGGCAGGGGGAGTTGTGGAGAGTCGGTGGTCCCTCTCCGGGCAGCTGCCGCGGTTCGGGCACTCACTCCTCACTCACCCCAAAGAACGATGGATCCTCCTGCAGACTGTCAGGTCCCCTTGCAGGCTAAGCAGCTCTCAGACAAAGGCCTACCTTGCTCCGGGCAGTCAAATGAAGGAGGGGACCTCCCACAGGCCTGGGTGCACTCAATTCCAGGTCCCCAGAGCCCAAACAGGCTGAGCTGTGGGATTTTGTGGCCCCAAAGACGGGAGGATGAGGAAGGGGGAGGGGGGGAGGATTCTGGGTGCAAGCTGGGAAGGGACAGGGAGAGAGAGGCGGTATCCGGGGAGAATAACCCCTGCAGGAAGAGCAGGAAGTGTGCTGGTGGCAGGGGGAGTTGTGGAGAGTCGGTGGTCCCTCTCCGGGCAGCTGCCGCGGTTCGGGCACTCACTCCTCACTCACCCCAAAGAACGATGGATCCTCCTGCAGACTGTCAGGTCCCCTTGCAGGCTAAGCAGCTCTCAGACAAAGGCCTACCTTGCTCCGGGCAGTCAAATGAAGGAGGGGACCTCCCACAGGCCTGGGTGCACTCAATTCCAGGTCCCCAGAGCCCAAACAGGCTGAGCTGTGGGATTTTGTGGCCCCAAAGACGGGAGGATGAGGAAGGGGGAGGGGGGGGAGGATTCTGGGTGCAAGCTGGGAAGGGACAGGGAGAGAGAGGCAGTATCCGGGGAGAATAACCCCTGCAGGAAGAGCAGGAAGTGTGCTGGTGGCAGGGGGAGTTGTGGAGAGTCGGTGGTCCCTCTCTGGGCAGCTGCCGCGGTTCGGGCACTCACTCCTCACTCACCCCAAAGAACGATGGATCCTCCTGCAGACTGTCAGGTCCCCTTGCAGGCCAAGCAGCTCTCAGACAAAGGCCTACCTTGCTCCGGGCAGTCAAATGAAGGAGGGGACCTCCCACAGGCCTGGGTGCACTCAATTCCAGGTCCCCAGAGCCCAAACAGGCTGAGCTGTGGGATTTTGTGGCCCCAAAGACGGGAGGATGAGGCAGGGGGAGGGGGGGAGGATTCTGGGTGCAAGCTGGGAAGGGACAGGAAGAGAGAGGCAGTATCCGGGGAGAATAACCCCTGCAGGAAGAGCAGGAAGTGTGCTGGTGGCAGGGGGAGTTGTGGAGAGTCGGTGGTCCCTCTCCGGGCAGCTGCCGCGGTTCGGGCACTCACTCCTCACTCACCCCAGAGAATGATGAATCCTCCTGCAGACTGTCAGGTCCCCTTGCAGGCCAAGCAGCTCTCAGACAAAGGCCTACCTTGCTCCGGGCAGTCAAATGAAGGAAGGGACCTCCCACCGGCCTGGGTGCACTCAATTCCAGGTCCCCAGGGCCCAAACAGGCTGAGCTGTGGGATTTTGTGGCCCCAAAGACGGGAGGATGAGGAAGGGGGAGGGGGGGAGGATTCTGGGTGCAAGCTGGGAAGGGACAGGGAGAGAGAGGCGGTATCCGGGGAGAATAACCCCTGCAGGAAGAGCAGGAAGTGTGCTGGTGGCAGGGGGAGTTGTGGAGAGTCGGTGGTCCCTCTCCGGGCAGCTGCCGCGGTTCGGGCACTCACTCCCTCACTAACTCTTATAATTTATATTAGCCCATAACATTTGTTTGTGTTAGCAACTTGGCTTGGTACATTTTTTGGCAAGGCAGACACATCTTACATGCTCTGTGTCTGGCTTCTTCTGTATCTGGGTGGTGACTGCTGACTGAAACTTCCCACTTCCCAGAATTCTCATAGCCCCACCTATACTTCCTGCCTGACTACTGGCCAATCAGCATTTACTTAAAATACATGTGACAGGCACAGAATATTGTCCCACAACACTTAGGGATTGGTATAATTAATATTATGAACCAGGCAATGGAGGAAAAAAAAGAAGGCTGGAGGTATCATAGTACATATGTACCATTATACTTTAGTGCTATAGTCACAGAGGACCATAATACTGATACTACACTATACAAATCTTTCAGTGGAATAAAAATGCTATAATTAGATTGCACATCTATAGCCAACTAAGCTTCTAGATAGGTTTAAGACACATCTAATAGAAAAGACACAGCAGCTTAACAAATAATTTTGGGACATTAGACATAAAGAATTAGTATCTAGAAAGCAAAACAATAAAAAAATCTAAAAAAAGATAACCCAATTTTAAATAGGTACAGAAAAAGAGTTCTCAGAAGATAAATAAACATAGTGCTGAATAACAGTTAGAAATGTTCAACATCTTTAGGCATAGTGGAAATTCAGATTAAAACTACTACATTAAAAATGACCAAGTACAGATTGGAAAGTGAGGACAGAAGAATGAGGAAAAGTTTGGAGAAATGGCTAAAATTAAAGGTCACATGAGGAGTACTGAAGAAACCAAATACAGAAGCTTCCTAAATTATATGTGTATGTGATGGGGGAGGGTCATCTTTCTATGTGTTGCTTTCATTGGTTAATTAATAAAGAAACTGCTTGGCCTGATAGGTCAGAACATAGGTGGATGGCATAGACAGAACAAAATTCTGGGAAGAAGGGAAGTGAGTCAGTCGCCATGCCCCTCCTCTCTGAGACAGACGCAGGTTAAGATCACTCCTGGTAAGCGACCATCTGGTGGTACTACACAGATTACTAAATATGGATTAAAGCAAGATGTGAGAATTAGCCAATAAGAAGATGAAACTAATGGGCATGGGCCAGGCAGTGTTTAAATGAATATAATTTGTGTGTTGTTATTTTGGGGCATAAGCTAGCCAGACATGCAGGAGCCTGGCGGGACAAAAACAGGACTGCCCGCCTCTTCACTACATATATATATATATATATATATATATATATATATATATATATATGTATATATGTATATATATGCATATGTATATGTATTATTTTATATATAATATATATCCCATATTTCAACCTACAAGTTTTTAACATATATATTATGGGGTCCAAGTTAACTTCTTAAGGGATTTCTGAATGTGCAAGTATATGGGTCTAATTCTCATACATTTTCTTTGGCTCTTTTTCTTACTCTTCCCCATTTTTGTCAATTTGAATGCATTAGTTTTTCTTTACCTTAGTATATTACTATCCCATAGAAATGTGATTGATTTCCAATGAGAGATAGAAATGGGTGGATAGAAGGAGTTATGGGAGGAATTGGGGGGAATAGAGGAAAGGGAAAATATAATCAGAAGATATTATGTGTAAAAATCTATTTTCAATAAAGTAAAAATAAAAGAAATCCAGTGTTCCACCATAGTGCTTTGTAAAACTAAATTTATAAAGTTCATTTAATTTCATTTATGTATATGTGTGCTTTTTGATTGTGTTACAATATGAACATCTTAGTGTAGATATTCTTGTAAGCCAGAAGAGGGCACCTGATTCATTGGTGTTATTGTGATAGGTGCTTGTGAATTGCAAGCTTTGTGCAATGGGTAGTGCACTCATCTCTGAAGAAGCCATACATTATTTTAAATTCTGATACATCTCTCCATCTTCTCAATATTCTTTCTGTCTATATGTCAAAACTTACCCCTCCTTCCTAAGTTCTACTCCTCTAACTCATAGGATGAAATAGGATTTGGTTGTCTTCCCCTACAGAAAGTAGTTTCATAATCTTCAAACATTTATTCACTCTATTACAAATTTTCTGTATTTTCTCTTATGCTAAAAGTCACAGATTCACTCAGATATTAAAAGAATTACTCAGAGTTTATTTCAAATATTATTGTGCACTAGAAAAAGAAAGGGACATACCTACTCTGCACCAATGTCCAAAAACTAGGTCTTATAAAATATGTGGCTGAGAGTAAGATTATAGGTCACAATGTACAAAAAAGTAGTATACATGACACTTCTGGATACCATCATTAGAAGAAACAATAAGAACCATAAACTATTATAGCATCTTGCATTGTATCATAATGGGTGGTTTTTTACCGACACTACAGTGGTCAGTTGCAGTTTATGAAATGTGTGTTCAAGAAGATGTTGTCTTTCTTAGCTTAGGAAGAAAATTTCTTTCCGGCTTTAGCAAAATTATGTAGCATTTGGGGATAAAGATGCATCCCAGTACACCTGCACTGGAAGCTAAAATGGAAAAGACCTCCAAAATCACCATGACCTTGCCCTTGGTGCTGTGGTAGACAGGGAGGAAAGTGATCCAGACACTGCAGAACAGAAACATGCTGAAGGTCAGCATCTTAGCTTCATTGAATGTGTCAGGAAGATTTCTGGCCAAAAAAGCCACAATGAAACTCCCTAAGGCAAGGAAACCATGGTATCCCAACACACAGTAGAATGCAGTAACTGAGCCCTTGTTGCACACAATGATGATTTGGCCATGCTCAGAGTATGCATCAGTGTCAATAAAGGGTGGAGAAAATCGCAACCATATTGCACATAGAATAATTTGGATGAAAAGACAAATAGTAATGATGTACTTGGGTGCCTGTGAAAGTAAGAAGAAGTTCATTCTTCTTCCAGGGACTGTGACTTTAAAAGCAAGCAACACAGTCACTGTTTTGGCCAATACAGTAGAAACAGCCACAGTGAATACAACTCCAAATGTGATTTGCTGCATGACACAGGTAGATGAGTTGGGATGCCCAATGAAGAGCAAAGTGCACAGGAAACAAAAGATGAGTGATATAAGCAGGATGTAGCTGAGATTCTGGTTGTTGGCCTTCACAATGGGAGTGTCATGATGCTTCAGAAAGACTCCCAGAACAACAGCTGTGAATGCTGAGAAGCACAAGGCCATTAAGGCAAGAGCCATCCCCAAGGGTTCTTTGTAGTCCAGAAAGATCACAGATTTTTTAATGCACTGGTTCTGTTCTCTATTGGCATACTGGTCATCTGGACACCTCACACATTTATCCCACATCTGATAGAGAAAGGAAAGTATGATTAGTGCAACTGTAGCCATTTATTGACAGGATAGTTTGATTAAACTTGTGAAGAAGCACTGCAGTATTTGCATTTGTTGCTGAGAATGCAGTTAAGAGACATTACTGCATAGTAATGTTTTTATTTCATATATTCATTATTATTTTTTATGGGAAATGAAATCAACAAATCATTATTTTATCTATTTTATTGTGTGTTGGTGATAATATTTGTTATGTTATCAGAGAGCACAGATATTTTCAGTATATTCTGAAGGCTATGATGAAAGACTGAAACTGATGAATGACAGAGGGTAAAATCATTAAACATTATATTACACAGAGTGTATTTTGAAGTCTCAGACCTCGTGAATGCAGTGTCTGGTGAGATTTTGTCTGTTTTACAAATGGTCCTCCTCTATTGTAGATTGAGACTGTGTCTTCACTGGAACAAGACATGTGATCTGTCTTTTTTTTGTTTGAATTCAACAACCCAAATGCATTGACATAGAAATGACACTTAACACAATCTGTAGAAGTCTTGGACTCTGTACATCACGTGACAAGACCAAGTTCTCAATAAAATGAGTTAGATTTGCCAGAGTAGACAATGGGCACAGAATAAAGGACAAAGGCAAGAAATAATAAAAATGAGAAGATTAAAACAACAAGAGACAGGAGGAAGAGATCATTTGTCAGGGTAGACAAAGAATTGCCTCTGGATAGAGAGGAGACAGATGTGCTATAGGAAAATAGCAGTTATAAATGTAAAAAAGGAGCCCTATGTTAGGAAGAAGTATTAATTTTGATACAATGGGTTAATTAGAATAGCCAGAAAGGAGTTTTTTTGATAGCTAAATTTCAATATTTTGATAAGTGGGACATTTATAATCAAATCTAAGGAGGAAAGAACTGACCAAATAAGGGAATAGAGGTTGGTGGCTAGCTTTAAGAATATAGAAGCCTCATTATGGTTTCTATTGCTGTGAATAAAAACCATGTAGAGAGTAGCTATTATAAAGGAAATATTTAATTGGGTGTCTTATAGTTTGGAGGCTCAGTCCATAACATCATGGTGTTACATGGTTAAATATGCAGGAAGACATGGTGCTAGAGAAGTAGCTGAGTATTCTATTCTTGATCTACTGGCAACAGGAAATAAACTCTCTCACTGGGTATAACCTAAGACTATAAAAAGACCTCAATATCTGCCTCCACCATGACACACTTCCTCCAGAAGACCATACCTACTCGAAGCATGTCAACCTTCTAACAGGACAATTACTATCACTGTTCAAACTATCACTGAAATCTAATGGTTTTTTAGCAAGGCAAAGGGATTGGGGTAGAAGAACAAGCCTTGCTACAGCCATGTTTGCCATGCCATGCTCAGGCTGGCTAGAGTCCATTGAGTATAAGTATGTTTTCTGTGGTATGTGTATATTATATGTATGTGTCATGTAAAAAGTAACAACAGAGCTTGAATACGAAAGTGATTGGGGAAGTGAAGGTGAGAATGAGAGAAAAAATTTAAAATATTTTTTTTATGTCTTAAAAGGAAAAATATAAACAAACAAATTGTCAATTGTGTCCTTATCTAGCAGTATGGATGCTTTATCCCTGATTATTGATTATAAGAAGCAATATTCCTATCCTGAAGGTAGTATCTCTGCACATACTTAGAATTAAATGTCTATCAGCTCCTTGGAACACCTTTTCCCCTCCCTAATTTTTCATTTATGTCAGACCCAGACTCAGTGAGTGCTCTTGAGTATTAAGTAGATATTGATATAACACCAGGAGCTTGACAAAACAAAAACACTCAAACAAGAATGATAGCACAGAATGTATGACTTGAGGAATAGTGCCCTATTCATATGTTATAAGCTCCTCCATGGGACATATAAGAAACATGATTGCAAGTTTTCTGAATCATTGGATAACTGCACAAAGTTATGATGTGTTTCTAGATTTTAAGTCTCTTTAAACAATGCATTTATAGACAAATATAATTAGTTAATTTGCTTAATGGACTATAATTTGTCCCAATTGTTAAAAGAATTACTGCTCTTGCAGACAAAACTAGCGTCAGTTGACAGCATTCATGTTCATGAGTCTCACAATTCTTTGTTACTCTAACTACATGGGCTTGGAAGCCTCGTATATGCACATACAATTGTGTACAAATAATTAGTCATCTCACATATATAAGCATATTTGAAAACTAATGAAAATATTTTGGTTTAGGTAAGATCAATGGTGATGTGGCAAATTGTGTTGACTCCCTATGAAGGCCTTACACTGTCAGAAGAGTGGATGGGAATGGATTTGAGAGAACATGGGGGGAAGCCAGAAGGAGGGGAGGAAGAAGATTGACATGAAAAGTAAAGAAAGGCCAGGTAATCAATTTAAAATACACCTATAAACTGCAAAGGAAAGAGAAGTTTCCATCAAAACCTACCAACCAAATATATACCCAGGGCCAAATGAATTTGTGCAGACTTCTACCAGAACTTTAAGAAGAGCTAATACCTATACTCTCAAAGTGTTCCACATTATAGAAACAGAAAGAACATTACCAAACTATTTTTTGAGGCTACAGTTACCCTGACACCAAGAAAACAAAATAAAAACACAATCAAGAAAGAGAATTACAGACCAGTCTCAATCATGAGCATGATGCAAAAATACTCAATAAAATCTGGCAAACCAAATACAAAAACACATAAAAAATCTACCATAATCAGTCAGTTTTATCCCAGAGATGCAAGTCTGGTTCAACATACAAAAATCTACCAATGTAATCCATCAAATAAATAAACTGAAAGAAAAAGGCCACATGATCATTTCATTAGGTACTGAGAAAGCATTGAACAAAATCCAGCACCCTTCATGAAAAGATCTTAAAGAGATCAGGGATATAAGGAACATATCTAAATGTAATAAAAGCAAAATATAACAAGCCAACAGCTAACATCAAATTAAATGGAAAGAAACTCAAAACAATTCCACTAAAATCAGAAACAAGACAAGTCTGTCCACTCTTTCCATGTCTCTTCAATATAGTACTTGAAGTTTTGGCTATAGCAATAAGACAAAAAAAGGTGATTGAAGGAATTTAATTTGGAAAGGAAGAAGTCAAACTTTCATTATTTGCAGATGATATGATAGTATAAATAAGAGACCCCTAAATCTCTAGCAGAGAACACCTACAGCTGATAAATACCTTCAGTGATGTGGCAGGATAAAAGATCAGCTCAAAAAAATCAGCAGCCCTCCTATATACAATGATAATAAAGCTAAGAGGGAAATCAGAGAAACATCAACTTTCATAATAGCCACAAATAACATAAAATATCTTGGGGGAAACTGATGGAGGAGTGTCTATGTGTTACTTTCATTATTAATAAAGATACTGCCTTGGCCCTTTAAGAGAACAGAAAATTAGGTAGGCAGAATAGACAGAACAGAATGCTGGGAGAGTTGGGGAGACGCTTCAGGCAGTCGCCATAGTGAGTCTCCATGCTTCTCCTCTCCGAGATGGACGCAGGTTAAGATCTCTCCTGGTAAGCCACACCTCGTAGTGCTACACAGAATACTAAATATGGGTTAAAGGAAGATGTGAGAATAGCATAATCCAAGAGCTACAGATAATGGGCCAGGCATTGATTTAAAAGAATACAGTTTCCGTGTAATTATTTTAGGCAAAGCTAGCTGGGTGGCAGGACACAGCCTGCTGCTTCTTTCTACAGATAACTCTAATCAAAGAAGTGAGAGACATATTTGACAAGAACTTTAAGTCTTTGAAGAAAGAAATTGAAGAAGATAATAGAAAATGAAAAGATCTTTCATGCTCTCGGATAGGTAGGATCAACATAGTAAAAATGACAATTATACCAAAAACAATCTACAGATTCAATGCAATCTCCATTAAAATACCAACATAATTTTTACAAACTTTGAAAGAACAATAATGAACTTTATATGGAAATACAAAAAACTCAGGATATCCAAAACAATCCTGTACAATAAAGGAAGTCCCAGAGATATCACCATCCCTGACATCTCTCTATTACAGAGCTACAGTAATAAAAACAGCTTGGTACTGACATAAAAACATTGAGGTTGACCAGTGGAATTGACCTGCAGACCCCGATATTAATCCACATACCTATGAACACCTGATTTTGACAAAGAAGCTAAAATTATACAATGAAAAAGTATCTTCAACAAATAATGCTGGAATGTCATCATGTAGAAGAAAGAAAATAGATCCATATCTATCACCATACACAAAACTCAGTCCAAATGGATTAAAAGACCTGGATAAATCTGACCACACTAAACCTTATAGAAAAGAAGTTGGGACATAGTCTTCAATGCATGGGCACAAGACTCCACTTCTAAATATAACCCCAGGAGCACAGACACTAAGGGCAACAATAAATAAATGGGACCTCCTAAAACTGAAGAAGCTTCTGTAAAGCAAAGGAACAGTCAACAAAACAAAAGGCAGCCTACTGAATGGGGAAAAGATCTTCACCTACCCCCATGTCAAACAATGAACTGAACTCCAAATATATAAAGAACCCAAAAAATTATAAATCAAATTCTAAATAACCCAATTAAATGGTGTACAGAACAAAGAAAGAATTCTTAAGAATCTCAAATGGTACTTAGAAAATTTTCAACATTCTAGCCATAAGGGAAATACAAATCAAATTCACTCTAAAATACCATCTTAACACCTGTCAGAATGGCTGAGATCAATATCACTAATGACAGCTTATGCTGGACATGATGTGAGAGTAAGGGGAACACTTCCATTGCTGGTGGTAATGTAAACTTGTACAACTGCTTGGAAATCAGTATGGTGGTTTCTAGATAACTGAGAATCAAACTACCTCAGGATCCAGCAATACTATTCTTTGGGCATATACTCAAAGAGATGCTCAATCATACTACAAAAGCATTTGTTCAGCTATGTTCATAGCAGCATTATTTGTATAGCCAGAACTCAGAAGCAACCTAGCTGCCCCTCAACTGAGAATGGATAAGAAAATGTGGCACATTTATACATTAGAGTACTACGCAGGGATACAAAAATGACATTTTTAATTTTGCATGCAAGTGGATGAATTAGAAAACACTATCCTGAATGAGGTAATCCAGACCCAAAAAAGATGAATATGGTATCTACTAACTCATAATTTGATACTAGATATAAACAAAGGACATTCAGCCTTGATGAAGCTAAGTAATAAGGTGAACCCTAAGAAAAACATATAGATCCACCTGGAAAGTAAAAACAGACAAGATTGCTTCACAAAATTGGAGCATGGGGGTTTGGGAGAAGGGAGGGTGGAAAGGAAGAGGAAGGAGAGAGGGGGGGGAGTAGGGGGAGTTAGGAGAACTTGAGGGAATGGGATCGTTGAGAAGGAGGAAGTACAAAGATGCGAGAAAGAAAAGAGATATTTTATTGAGGGAGCCATTGTAGTATTAGCAAACAAATATGACTATAGAGAAATTCCCAGGAATCCACAGGATGACTGCCTCTAAGACCCTAAGCAATATAGGAGAGGGGGTCCAATCTTGACATTGACATGTAGTCAGACCAATGAATATATTAAATATCATCATAGAACCTTCATCCAGCAACTGATGGAAACAGAGGCAGAGACCTGCATCACAGCACTGGACTGAGCTCCCAAAGTCCAGTTGAAGAGTAGAATGTATGGGAATATGAGAAAGAGAACATGAGCATGACAATGATGGGTATAACCCACCGAAAGATTCTGAGTTAATGAGAACTTACCTACTCACAGCCAGACTGGAAAGGAACAAGCATAGGAACAAACTAATCCCTCTGAATGGTGGTTGACAGTTGCATGGCTGGGAAGAATGAGGGGCCACTTACAGTGGTATCAGGATTATTTCTACTGCACTTATTGGCTTTTTGGTTACCTATTCTCTTTAGATGATACCCTTGCTCAGCCTAGAAATAGTTGGGAGGGCCTTGGTCCTTCTGACAATTGGCCTTACCCTCTTTGAGAACTGAATGGTAGTGGGGTGGGAGGGGTATGTGGAGGGAATGGGAGGAGGAAGAAAGTGGGAACATGGACTAGTACGCACAAGGAAAAAAGAAAGTTTTGTTTTTCTTTTTAAAAAATAGTAAATTAAAAAAGAAAAAAGATTTAATAAAGATAAAATGTTAAAAATATTTTTGTATAATTATTGCAGTTTTATTGTTGTAAATGTCCTTTATTACTCATATTTTTCATATGAAACACAATTTCATTAGAGCTTATTTTTATAATTTGGAGTTTGTTGTATGTGGGAATGCATAGAAATTAGAACCACAGCCCTTTCTACTTATGGATTCTGGGGATAAGCTTATTTCGGCTTTAGTAGCAAGAAATTTAACTTTTGTACCATCTTACAACCCCTAAATGACCTTAAAGGACTTTCATTATATAGGATGACAGGCAATAAGAGAGAAATCTATCTAGTTGCCAACTATGTATTATATAACAACTCTAAACAAACAATCAATTGACTAATATGAACTGTGTAAGTGAAAAGACCATTTGGATAAGTGTGGCTAGTTGCTTTCATAGGAAGCCATCTTAATCTTCTATTTGACATTATTAACCATTTCTGCTTTATGTAAAAATACTGTTATAGACCCCCATATTGTCTACATTATGTGCCAACACTAATCCACACTACTGTTTTCAAATCCCATTTTTTTCCTTTTGAAAAATTAGACTAAGCCCAAGCCAGCAACCTCAGCGGGAGGCAGGCCTAAGCAACTGACCTCACACAGAACCAAGCACAAATGACAATTAGGAATACAGAGTGACCACCAGGAGACCCAAGTGACCTCTGGAACACTGAGAAACTTCCTGAGTGACTCCAACTGTCACCCTTACTGTACCACAAGGATCAACCATCTGGGACTTGAATCCACTGTCATCTGGAAGATTGATCACCAGAAACACAGCCAGAATGACATCAATCAGAGGAAAAGATGGGTAGGCAAATTAAGAACACACAACACCACAAAGAGCAATATGACAGAAACAAAAACTAGTGGCTCTACCATACCAAGACCTGAACACACCAATATAGATGAAACAGAAGAAAATGACCTATATATAACTTTAGAGAATGTTTGAGACCATTAAAGAGGAAATAAAAAAATTTCCTTAAAAAAATGGCGGAAAAGACAAATAAAAAATTAGAAGAAATCTGCAAATACTTAATAAAACTAAGGAATAACAATCAAAAAATAAAAGAAATGATTCAAGACTTGAAAACTAAAATGGAGACAATAAAAATTCAAACCAAGGGAATTCTGGATATGGGAAATATGTGAAAATGATCAAGAACCACGAATGCAAGCATAAACAGCAGAATACAAGAGATAGAAGAGAGAAATCTCAAGTGCTGAAGATACAATAGAGGACACAGAAAACATTTAATTTAGCAAAAGCTTAACATAAAATATCCAGGAAATATGGGACACAACGAAAAGACCAAACCTAAGAATAATAAAACTAGAAGAAAGAGAAGAAGTCCAACTCAAAAACACAAAGAATATATTAAACAAAATCATACAAGAAAACTTTCCCAACCTAAAGGAAGGTATGCATATGAAGATAAAAGAAGCTTATAGAACATCAAATAGACTGGACTAAAAGGTCCCCTCACCATATAATCAAAGTACTATACATCCAGAATGAAGAAATAATATTTAATATCAAGAACTGAAACGAAAAGGTCAAATAAGATATAAAGGTAGATTTATCAGAATTACACCTGACTTCCCTATGGAAACAATGAAAGCCAGAAGGTCTCAGTAAAGCATTATGCAGACATTAAGAGACCATGGATGCCAGCCAAGACTACTATACCCAGCAAAATTTTAAACCACCATAGATGGACAAAACAAAAAAATTCCATAACAGAATCAGATTTAAATAATAGCTAACCATAATCCCAGCCCTACATAAAGTACTAGAAGGAAAACTCCAGCACAAGGAAGTTACCTACATCTACAAAAACACAGACCATAGATGATCTCACAATAACAAATCCCAAAGAATGGAAAAACACACACAATAACATCACTGACAATGAAAATTAAAATAACAGGACCTAACAATTACTGGTTATAAATATCCCTTAATATAAATGGATTCAACTCACTTATAAAAAGACACAGTCTAATCCCCTGATGCCCTACACTTCCTAGTCTTCCGTTTGGGGCTAGTCTCCCTGGCTATTGCCTCTCTCTTCCTAGCCTACCCAGCCTGCACCCAGAAAAACCGTCCCTTCTTCCTCCTCTCTTTGGGTCCATAACATCTCCATCTCAGCCCAATCAGGGTGCTGGGACTGCATAGGGAGTGCAACTGGCAAGTGGGAATTTCTTTGTTTCAATAGCCTGCCTGCAGCAAGGTAGGCCCTCTCCGAACTACCTGGCCAGCAAAGACACCGGATATTAGTACCAGAAGACACATCTGGGAACAAAGACACTGGATCTTAATACCAGAAGACACATCTGGGAGGCCTCCCTCGGCTACCAGGAATCCCTGATTCAGTGCTGTAGAGTTCAATCTGGACAGCCTTCCCTAGCATATTCAAGTGTCCTGACCCTGTACCAAGGCCACCTACCCAGAGGGGTGAGAGGCTGCCCTCCAGGCAGGTCTGAGGATCCCGGCAAGGGAGTGCTGGCTCCTTCAGATTGTGCTGCAAGGAATAGCTCCTGCTCCGGCACTGAGGAGATCCACCCAGATTCAGTAAGAGCAAAGATTGGACAAAGTCACCAAGTCTCTCCTAGCTTCATTTGAAGGAAGAGAGGGGCAGGCTCCAATGCAAGAACTCCTCCAACATCCCGAAAGGCAATATGACATCACCAGAATCCAGGCATCCCAAAACAACAAGAATTGAACACCCTACTCCAGAAGAAATAGAAGAAATCGACCTTAAACAGTACTTTATGAAAATAATAGAGGACTTTAAACAGGAGGTAAAACACTGCCATAAAGAAATGGAGATGACAAACAAAAAGGTAGGTGAAATAAATAAATCTCTAAAAGATACCCAAGAAAAACAAGAAAAAGCAATCAAACAGGTTAGGGAAACAGTACAAGACCTGAAAAATGAAATGGAGGTAATAAAGAATACACAATCCGAGGGAAGACTGGAAATGGAAATTCTGAGAAAACGAACAGAAACTACAGAGACAAGTATTACCAACAGAATACAAGAGAAGGAAGAAAGAATCTCAGAATCTGAAGATACTATAGAGGAAATAAACTCACAGATTAAAGAACAAAACAAATCCAACAAATTCTTAACACAAAACTCCAGGAAATCTGGGACAAACATGAAAACACCAAACCTTGGAATAATTGGGGTAGAAGAAGGAGAAGAATTACAACTCAAAGGCCCAGAAAATATATTCAACAAAATTATAGAAGAAATATCCACAAACTAAAGAGGATATTCCTATGAGGTACAAGAGGCCTACAGAACAACAAATAGACTGGATCAAAGAAAGCATCCCACACCATATAATAATCAAAATACAAAACATGCAGAATAAAGAACAGATATTAAGAGCTGCAAGGAAAAGGTCAAGTAACATATAAAGGGAAACCTATCAGAATTACACCTGACTTCTCAATGGAAACCATGAAAGCCAGAAGGTCTTGATAGATGTGCTAACAGACACTAATGAAGGTGCGTGGTTGATTGCAGTTATGATTCACCAGACTAGCTTTAATATATATATAATTCAGTTTTAATAAGGAAAGAAAGGGACTTACAAATCCAAGGTTCCAGCGAGGAGCACAGGACAAACAAAGAGCAGGTGGGCCACGGCCCTCAAAGATTTTATAAGTCAATATTAGCCTAAGGGGGACACGCCTTTGGCCAAAGGGGGACACGCCCTCTTACAAAAACAAGGTGATTGGCTAGGCTTCCCCTTCACACTAAGGGAACATGGATGCAAGCACAAACTAATATACCCAGCAAAGGTTACATTCACCATCGATGGAGAAAACAAGATATTCCAGGACAAAAACAGATTTAAACAATACGTAGCCAAAATCCAGCCTTGCAGAAAGTAATAGAAGTAAAATCACAAACCAAGGAGTCCAACACGCCCACAATAACTCAGACATCTAGCGACCCTTCACCAGCACAACTAGAACAGGGAAACACACAAACTCTACTACAAAAAAAGGACCAGAGTTAACAACCACTGGTCATTAATATCAATGAATATCAACGGAATCAATTCACCTATAAAAAGCCACAGGCTAAGAATTGGATATGAAAACAGGATCCAACATTCTGCTGTTTACAAGAAACACACAACTCACCACAAGACAGACATCTACTCAGAGTAAAGGGTTGCAAAAGGTTATCAAGCAAACGTTCCTAAGAACGAAGCAGGTGCGGCCATACTAATTCTAACAAAGTTGACTTCAAACTAAAATCAATCAGAAGAGATGGAAAGAGACCACTTTATACTCATAACAGGAAAATCCATCAGAATGAAAGTCTCAATCTGAATATCTATGCCTCCTAATATAAAAAGCACCCACTTTTGTAAAAGAAACACTACCAAGAACTCAATGGCAGCCATCAAACCACAACACTAATAGTAGGAGGACTCCACCCTCCTCTCCTCAGCATGGAACAGGTCAAATCAGACAGATCCTAACAGACAATAAAAAGACTTAATGGAGGTCATGAACCAAATGGACTTAACAGACATCTATAGATCATTCCACCCAAATAGGAAAGAAGATAAACCTTCTTCTCTGCAGGCTCATGGAACCTTTTCAAAATTGACCACATACCTTGGTAACAAAGCAAAACTTCCACAGTTACAAAAAAATATTAGTAACCACCTGCATGTTAGGGGATGACCATGGATTAAATTAGAATTCAACAACAATGCTACCCCCAGAAGAGCCTACAAACTCATGGAAACTGAACAGTCAACTACTGAACCACACCTGGGTCAAGGATGAAATAAAGAAAGAAATTAAAGTCTTTCTTGAATTTAATGAAAACAAAGACACATCATATTCAAACCTATGGGACACAATGAAAGCAGTGCTAAGAGGAAAGTTCATAGCACTAAGTGCCCACTTAAAGAAATTGGAAGAAGCACTCATTAGAGAGTTAACAGCTCACCTGAAAGCTCTAGAAAAAAGAAGCAGACTCACCTAGGAGGAGTAGAAGACTGGAAATAATCAAACTGAGGGCAGAAATCAACAAAATAGAAACACAAAAAACAATCCAAAGAATCAATGAAACAAAAAGCTGATTCTTTGAGAAAATCAACAAGACTGACAAACCCTTAGCCAAACTAATCAAATGGAAGAGAGAGAACATGCAAATTAATAAGATCAGAAATGAAAAAGGGGATATAACCACAGACACAGAAGAAATTTAGAGAATCATTAGATATCACTACAAAAGCCTGTATGCCACAAAATTGGAAAATGTAAAAGAAATGGACAGTTTTTTTAGATAAGTACCATATACCAAAGTTAAACCAGGACCAGGTAAATGCTCTAAATAGTCATGTTAGAGGCGAAGAATTAGAAACTGTTATCAAGCTCCCCCCATTCTCCCCTTCACACTTTTCTCTCCCCATCTTCCCTTGGCCCAGTCTTGCCCAACCCTCAAGTTCCTAATTTTGCCTGGCGATCGTGTCTACTTCCAATATCCAGGAGGATTACTATATCTTTTTTTGGGAGTTCACCTTCTTATTATCTTCTCAAGGATCCCAAATTTATAGGTTCGATGTCCTTTAATTATGGCTAGAAACCGATTATGAGTGAGTACATCCCATGTTCATCTTTTTGGGTCTGGGTTACCTCACTCAGAATAGTGTTTTCTATTTCCATCCATTTGCCTGCAAAATTCAAGATGTCATTGTTTTTTACCGCTGAGTAGTATTCTAGCATGTATATATTCCACAGTTTCTTCATCCATTCTTCCACTGAAGGGCATCTAGGTTGTTTCCAGGATCTGGCTATTACAAATAATGCTGCTATGAACATAGATGAGCATATGCTTTTGTTGTATGATTGGGCATCTTTTGGGTAGATTCCCAATAGTGGAATTGCTGGGTCCTGGGGTAGGTTGATCCCGAATTTCCTGAGAAACCGCCACACTGCTTTCCAAAGTGGTTGCACAAGTGTGCATTCCCACCAGCAATGGATGAGTGTACCCCTTACCCCACAACCTCTCCAGCAAAGGTTATTATTGGTGTTTTGGATTTTAGCCAATCTGACAGGTGTAAGATGATATCTCAAAGTTGTTTTGATTTGCATTTCCCTGATAGCTAGGGAGGTTGAGCATGACCTTAAGTGTCTTTTGGCCATTCGAACTTCTTCTGTTGAGAATTCTCTGTTCAGTTCAGCGCCCCATTTTTTAATTGGGTTAATTGGCATTTTACCGTCTAGTCTCTTGAGTTCCTTATATATTTTAGAGATCAGACCTTTGTCAGTTGCAGGGTTGGTGAAGATCTTTTCCCAGTCAGTAGGCTGCCTTTGTGTCTTAGTGACAATGTCCTTTGCTTTACAGAAGCTGCTCAACTTCAGGAGGTCCCATTTATTCAATGTTGCCCTTAAAGTCTGTGCAGCTGGGGTTATGCGTAGGAAACGGTTCCCTGTGCCCATTTGTTGTAGAGTACTTCCCACTTTCTCCTCTATCAAGCTCAATGTGTTCAAATTAATATTGAGGTTTTTAATCCATTTGGACTTGAGTTTTGTGCATGGTGATAGATATGGATCTACTTTCATTCTTCTACAGGTTGACATCCAGTTATGCCAGTACCATTTGTTGAAGATGCCCTCTTTCTTCCACTGTGTACTTTTGGCTCCTTTATCAAAAATCAGGTGTTCATAGGTTTGTGGTTTAAGATCCGGGTCTTCTATACAATTCCATTGGTCAACTTCTCTGTTTTTATGCCAATACCAAGCTGTTTTCAATACTGTAGCTTTGTAATAGAGTTTGAAGTCAGGGATGGTAATGCCTCCAGAAGTACCTTTATTGTATAAGATTTTTTTGGCTATCCTGGGTTTCTTGTTTTTCCATATAAAGTTGATTATTGTCCTCTCAATCTCTGTGAAGAATTTTAATGGGACCTTGATTGGGATTGCATTGAATCTATAGATTGCTTTTGGTAGAATTGCCATTTTTACTATGTTGATCCTCCCAATCCACGAGCAGGGGAGATCCTTCCATTTTCTGGTATCCTCTTCAATTTCTTTCTTCAAAGACTTAAAGTTCTTGTCAAATAAATCCTTCACTTCCTTGGTTAGAGATACTCCCAGATATCTTATGCTATTTGTGGCTATTGTGAAAGGTGATACTTCTCTGATTTCCCTCTCTGCTTCCTTATCCTTTGTGTATAGGAGGGCGACTGATTTTTTGGAGTTGATCTTGTAACCTGCCACGTTACGGGTGCTTGGGATATAGGAAGGGTGGATATGGGAGCAGGGAAGCATATATCTTAATTTAAGGAGCTACCTGAGGGTTGTCAAGGGACTTGACCCTAGAGGGGTTCCCAGGTTTCCAGGGAGACGCCCTCAGTTAGTTACTTGGGCAGCTGAGGAGAGGGAGCCTGAAAAGGCCAGTTCCTATAGCCATACTGATGAATTTCTTGCATATCACCATAGAACCTCCACCTGACGATAGATGAAGAAAATGACAGAGCCCCACATTGGAGCACCGGACTGAGCTCCCAAGGTCCTGATGAGGAGCAGAAGGAGAGAGAACATGAGAAAGAAAGTCAGGACTGTGAGGGAACCTCCAGCTGGCGACAGATGGGTAAGGTGACTGAGCCCCACATTGGAGCACTGGACTGAGCTCCCAAGGTCCTGATGAGGAGCAGAAGGAGCGAGAACATGAGGGAGAAAGTCAGGAACGAGAGGGGTGCGCCCACTCATGGAGACGGTGGGACAGAACTAATGGGAGATCACCAACTCCAGTTGGAATGGGACTGATGGATCAGGCGACCAAACCTGTCTCTCTGAATGTGGCCAACAGCGGGGGCTGACTGAGAAGCAAAGGACAATGGCTCTGGGCTCTGATTCTTCTGCATGGATGGGCTCTGTGGGAGCCTTTTCAGCTTGGTCAATCACCTTCCTGGACCTGGGGGGGTTGGGAGGACCTTGGTCTTAGCATAGAGTGGGGAACCCTGATGGCTCCTTGGCCTTGAGAGGGAGGGAGGGGAGGTATGGGTGGAGGGGAGGGGAGGGAAGGGGGAGGAGGAGGGGAGGGAGGGGGGAGGAGGAGGGAAGGAGATGGAAATTTTTAAATATAAAAAAAAATAAACCATGAGAAAAAAAATAAAAGAATACAAAAAAAAAAAAAAAGAAACTGTTATCAAAAACCTACCTACCAAAAAGCGCCCAGGACCAGATCGTTTCAATGCGGAATTCTACCAGAACTTCCAAGAAGACCTAATACCTATAGTCCTTAAGGTATTTCATAATATAGAAACAGAAGAGTCATTGCCCAAATCCTTTTATGAAGCTACGGTTACCCTGATACCTAAACCACACAACCACTCAACCAAGAAAGAGAATTACAGGCCAATCTCATGCATGAACATTGATGCAAAAATTCCCAATAAAATACTGGCAAACTGAATCCAGGAACACATTAGAATAATTATTCATTACTATCAAATAGGCTTCATCCTAGAGTTGCAGGGGTGGTTCAACATGCGAAAATCTATCAATGTAATCCATCATATAAATAAACTGAAGGATAAAAACCATATGAACATCTCATTAGATGCTGAAAAATCATTGGACAAAATTCAACACCTTTTTATGATAAAGATCTTTGGAGAGATTAGGGATACAAGGCTCATTCCTAAATATAATAAAGGCTATCAACAGCAAGCCGACAGCTAACATCAAATTAAACAGAGAGAAACTCAAGGACATCCCACTAAATCAGGAACATGACAAGACTGTCCTCTCCTTATCTCTTCAATATAGTGCTTGAAGTTCTAGCAATAGCAATAAGACAACATAAGGGGATCAAGGGGATTCGAATTGGAAAGGAAGAAGTTAAACTTTCATTATTTGCTGATGATATGATAGTGTACATAATCGACCCGAAAAACTCCACCAAAGAACTCCTTCAGCTGATAAACTCCTTCAGAATTGTGGCAGGATACAAGATCAACTCCAAAAAATCAGTTGTCCTCCTATACACAAAGGATAAGGAAGCAGAGCAGGAAATCAGAGAAGTATCACCTTTCACGATAGCCAAAAATAGCATAAAATATCTTGGGGTAACTCTAACCAAGGAGGTGAAGGATTTATTTGACAAGAACTTTAAGTATTTGAAGAAAGAAATTGAAGAGGATACCAGAAAATGTAAGGATCTCCCTTGCTCTTGAATTGGGAGGATCAACATAGTAAAAATGGCTATTCTACCAAAAGCAATCTATAGATTCAATGCAATCCCCATCAAGGTCCCATCAAAATTCTTCACAGATCTTGAGAGGATAATAATCAACTGTATATGGAAGAACAGGAAACCCAGGATAACCAAAACAATCATATACAATAAAGGAACTTCTTCAGCCATTACCATCCCTGACTTCAAACTCTATGACAGAGCTACTGTATTGAAAACAGCTTGGTATTGGCATAAAAACAGAGAAGTTGACCAATGAAATTGAATATAAGACCCTAATCTTAACCCACAAACCTATGAACAGCTGATTTTTGATAAAGGAGCCAAAAGTACACAATGGAAGAAAGAGGGCATCTTCAACAAATGGTGCTGGCATAACTGGATGTCAACCTGTAGAAGAATGAAAGTAGATTCATATCTATCACCATGCACAAAACTCAAGTCCAAATGGATTAAAGACCTCAATATTAATCTGAACACACTGAGCCTGATAGAGGAGAAAGTGGGAAGTACTCTACAACATATGAGCACAGCAGACCGTTTCCTATGTATAACCCCAGCAGCACAGACATTAAGGGCAACATTGAATAAATGGGACCTCCTGAAGCTGAGCAGCTTCTGTAAAGCAAAGGACACTGTCACTAAGACACAAAGGCAGCCAACTGACTGGGAAAAGATCTTCACCAACCCTGCAACTGACAAAGGTCTGATCTCTAAAACATATAAGGAACTCAAGAGACTAGACTTCAAAATGCTAATTAACCCATTTAGAAAATGGGGCGCTGAACTGAACAGAGAATTCTCAACAGAAGAAGTTCAAATGGCCAAAAGACACTTAACGTCATGCTCAACCTCCTTAGTAATCAGGAAAATGCAAATCAAAACAACGTTGAGATACCATCTTACACCTGTCAGATTGGCTAAAATCAAAAACACCAATGATAGCCTTTGCTGGAGAGGTTGTGGAGTAAGGGGTATACTCATCCATTGTTGGTGGGAATGTACACTTGTGCAACCACTTTGGAAAGCAGTGTGGCGGTTTCTCAGGAAATTAGGGAACAACCTACCCCAGTACCCAGCTATTTCACTTTTGGAAATTTACCCAAGAGATGCCCAATCATACTACAAAAGCATTTGTTCAACTATGTTCATAGCAGCATTATTTGTTATAGCCAGAACCTGGAAACAACCTAGATGCCCTTCATTGGAATAATGGATAAAGAAACTGTGGAATATATACATATTAGAGTACTACTCAGCGATAAAAAACAATGACATCTTGAATTTTGCATGCAAATGGATGGAAATAGAAAACACTATTCTAAGTGAGGTAACCCAGACCCAAAAAGATGAACATGGGATTTACTCACTCATAATTGGTTTCTAGCCATAACCAAAGGAAATGGAGCCTATAATTTGTGATCCTTGAGAAATAATAAGAAGGTGAAGCCAAAGAAAAACATATAGTTATCCTCCTGGATATTGGAAGTAGACAAGTTTGCCGGGCAAAAATTGGGAACTTGGGGGTGGGGTGAGATGGGGGCAAGGGGAGATGGGGAGAGAAAAGCATGACGGGGAGGATGGGGAGAACTTGGGGGAATGGGATGGTTGGGACATAGGAAGCGTGGATATGTGATGGAGGATTCTCATAAGCTAATAAACAAACTGCCTTGGCTTTTTGATAGGGCAAAAATTTAGATGAGGTGGAGTAAACAGACAGGAAAAAGTAAGTGAGGTAAATGGCTCAGACAATTGCTCCACCTCTCCTCTCTGGGGCACACTTCCAGCCTCTCCTCAGGAAGAGAGATGCCATGAAGCCAGCCACCAGGTTAGACGTGCTGAATCTTTCTCGGTAAGACACCACTTGAGGTGTTACACAGATTATTAGATATGGGTTAGTCAAGATGTGAGTAAGAGGCTGAAACTAATGGAACAGGCAGTGTTTAAATGAATATAGTTTGTGTGTTGATATTTCGGGCATACTGGAGCAGGGCGCCGGGAAGCCAGCCTGCAGCTCGTCACTACAGAATGACGCCAACATAGATCCACAGAAAGCCTGAGAAAGCTTGGGAAAGAATAGAGTAAAGCATGTTTTCTCGGTAGCAGCTATTTTTCGGGTTTGGCTTTGCTTGCTAGAGGTAAGCAAGCGCTCTCATCTAAGAGAGGCTTCATGACTCAGCTTTAGCTGCAAAACCCTGCAGTTCTTTTAAGAGGTCCTGCCACAAAACACTTAAATGGTGTTGATGATGAAAAGCTAAACGTGTAATTTTTGGTTTTCAGCTATAGCAGGAAAAAAGCTGTGCTGTTTTAAAATGCCAGCTTTTCCGGGCGGTGGTGGCGCACACCTTTAATCCCAGCACTTGGGAGGCAGAGGCAGGTGGATCTCTATGAGTTCGAGGCCAGCCTGGTCTACAAGAGCTAGGTCCAGGACAGGCTCTAAAAAAGCTGCAGAGAAACCCTGTCTCGAAAAACCACAAAAAATGAAAAAAAAAAATAAAATGCCAGCTTTCTGGGCTGTCCTGCCAGTGCAAACTCTGACTCTTTGATGCAGGAGGGCCAGCTACAGAGAGAGGACTTGAGTGTTGTCTGTGGACATACTTTTGCAGCTTGCTTGCTGGCAGGGACCTTGAAATGCCATAGAGTTGTGGCAATAAAAATGGCTACCGTGGGTACCTCCGCCATGAGGTTGGAAAGCTAAGGAATGGGCTGGATCTAGCTGTCAAAGTCAGGGCTTTAGTCCTATCAATATTGTTTGGTAAATTAAAGACTCATGTGGTCACAAAAAGAGAGATATACAGTAAAAGAAAGATTCAAAGTCAAAGAAAATGTCTAAATGTTTTACTATGTGTTAAAAATATACGCAGGCTAAAGGTTAAAGTTCTTAAAAGTAAAAAAGAAAAAGAGAATAATGTGGGTGTGATGGTACCCAGCTTTAATCCCAACACTTGAGAGGCAGAAGTAGATTGACCTCTGTGACTTCAAGGTGTGGCAGCACACACCTTTAATCCCAGCACCGAGGAGGCAGAGACAGATGGATCTCTGAGAGTTCAAGGACAGCCTAGTCTGCAGAGTTATTCCAGGACAAAGATATACAGAGAACCTGTCTCAAAAAATAAAAGTAAAAATAAACGAAATAGAGATTAAAATAAAGTCGTATAAGATGGAAAATACACAGAGAATCTTGACACTGTATACTATTATGCTCTCTTTGAATTGTTTGAATGCTGAGGAAGAAGCAACAGCTGCTAAAAGATATTTGTTTATACATGCTGCTGAACTAATCCAAGAAAGATACCTTGAAAATACCTTGACTTCAGGATTTGGATCTAAGGATATGATACTTTGGAAAAGAGATTCTTCTTTCATTTTTACAGAAAATGAGACCCTGTGGATTGCTTCTATCCCAATATGGTATGATAGACCACACCCTCCTGAAAGGTTGCTGTGAACACCTTGAGAAAATTACTTTACCCAACTGATGCCTGAGATGAACCTGGCACACAGGTTACACCATGAAAGATCTGATTAGCAGCGCCCCCATTCAGCAGGAAGCAGTTTGGAGAGAAGTAACTGCACCCATATTTCCAAATATTGTTTATAAATGTTCTTTTACATTTAAAGGGGGGATATGATATAGATATGAATAATTTGCATTGATATGGATTTTGCTTTAGTGATTTAAATTTAAGGTCAATTTTATTTTATGTATATGTATTTCTGATACTGATTAAGGTATTGTGATTGTGTAGTTCATTTTAAAAATGTAATGTATATAGGTTGTTAATGGGTAGTCATCAATAATAGTAAAGCTTGTAGTCATGTTAGTTAGATTTTCTAGATAAACAGAGATATATTTCAGTTAGATAGCATTCCTAATATCTTTCAAAGACTACAGAATATTCCATTTAAATGTTTTAATAACTTAGAGTTTTTCATGACAATGAGACACATTTGTTCCTGGCAGCACCAGCTACTTCAAGAGGAAGATGGGCATCGAAGAGGATACCTACGGAGTTTGATAGCCATTTGGGCAAGAAACTGCTCTTGTCTGGACTGTTGCATAAACTGGACACAGAGAACCCTCAGAGAGAGGAGTGCTGAACTTGCCTAAAGGTGAGATGGTTTTTCGGGGTTCCTGACTCATGAAAGAGTCTATGAGACATTCTGCAGGACACAACAGATACTGACTGAACTGCCTTCGAAATTTCCTGCTTCATGGAAATGTCGCTGGAAACTATGGGCCTGAAGGCTGAAGATGGATGCCCCAATGGTACAGAGGATCTTTGGGTGACTGTCCAGGCAGCAAGATGTCTCTGTGATTTCTAGAGTTTTGGAAGTAGCTTACTTCTTGTTCACCTAGGTAATATTATATCCTTCTGGAGGCTTTGATGGAGTTGAAGAATAGATAGATAGCTATAGTTTTCCTTAGTTATGATAAAAGATAAAGTAGATATAAATACTGTAATTGTAATTCTTACTTGATAACTGTTTTGTTATATGTAATTTTACTACGTTAATGTTAAAGCCTTTCTTTTTAGTTTAAACAGAAAAAGGGGAAATGATGGAGGATTCTCAATGGCTAATAAACAAACTGCCTTGGCTTTTTGATAGGGCAAAATTTGTGTGTTGTTATTTAGGGGCATACACTAGTCAGGCGGCCGAGAGCTGGGCAGCAGGAACATAGCCCGCCGCAGCTCATCACTACAGATATGGGAGCAGGGAAGCATATATCTTAATTAAGGGAGCCATATTAGGGTTGTCAAGAGACTTGGCTCTAGAGGGGTTCCCAGGTATCCAGGGAGATGCCCCAAGCTAGTTCCTTGGGCAGCTGAGGAGAGGGAGCCAGAAAAGGCCAGATCCTATAACCATACTCATAAATATCTTGCATATCACCATAGAACCTTCATCTGGCGATGGATGGAGATAGAGACAGAGCCCCACATTGGAGCACCGGACTGAGCTCCCAAGGTCCTGATGAGAAGCAGAAGGAGGAAGAACATGAGAAAGAAAGTCAGGACCGTGAGGGGTGCATTTACCCTCTGAAACGGTAGAACAGAATTAACAGGAGATCACCAAGACCAGTTGGAATGGGACTGATGGAACATGCAACCAAACTAGACTCTCTGAATGTGGCTGACGGTGGAGTCTGACTGAGAAACCAAGGACAAGTGCGATGAGCTTGGACTCTACAGCATGGATGGGCTCTGTGTGAGCCTTGTCAGTTTGGTTGATCACCTTCCTGGACCTGGGGGGGGGGGGGAGGACCTTGGACTTAACATAGTGTAGGGAACCCTGATGGCTCTTTGGCCTGGAAAGGGAGGGAGTGGGGGTATGGGTGGAAGGGAGGGGAGAGAAGGGGAAGAGGAGGGGAGGAGATAGAAATTTTTAAAATATTAAATAAAAAAAGACATAGGCTAACAGATTGGATCCAAAAACAGAGTCCATCCTTCTGCTACATAAAAGAAAGACACCACAACCTCAAATGCAGACACTGCCTCAGAGTAAAGTTTGGGAAAAATTTTACAGTCAAGTGAACCTAAGAAACAAACTGGTGTAACTATCCTAATATCTAACAAAATAGACTTTAAACAAAAATAAATCAGAATAGACAAATAAGGACATTTTATATTATCCACAATAAAAATCCATCAAGAGAAAATCTCAGTATTGAACGTCTATGCCCCAAATAAAAGGGAACCCTCATATGTAAAAGAAACACTACTAAAGCTTAAATTACACATTAAAACCCACACACTAATAGTGGGAGACTTCAACACCATACTCTCAGCAGAGAACAGACAGAAACATAACAGAGAAATAAGGGAACTAAAGTTGTTATGACTGAAATGGACCTAACCAATATCTATAGAACATTCCATCCAAACATAAAAGAATATATATTCTTCTCAGTACCTCACAGAACCTTCTCAAAAATTGATCACATACTAAGTAACAAGACAAACATAAACAAATATAAAAGAATTAGAATAACCCCATGTATCTTATCAGATAAAATTAGAATTCAACAGCAACACTAATTTCAGAAAGCTCACAAATGTATGGAAATTAAACAATGCTCATCTAAATCACCAGTAAGTCAAGGAACAAATAAAGGAAGAAATTAAAGACTACCTAAAATTTAATGAAAATGACCACACAGCATAGCCCAGTCTATAAGACACAATGAAAACAGTGTTAAGAGGCAAGTTCATAGTACTAAATACCTATATAAAGAAGCCAGAAAATTCCACACTTGTGAGTTAACAGAACACCTGAAAACTCTAGGACAAATAGAAAAAACTCATTCAGAAAGATGAGATAGCAGGCAATAATCAAATTGAAAGCCAAAATCAACAAAATAGAAACAAAGAAAACAATACAAAGCATCAGTGAACCAAAAAGTTGGTTAAGAAAATCAACAAAATTGACAAACCCTATCTAAACTAGCAGAAAGACCCAGAGAGAATATTCAAATTAACCAAATCAGAGATGTAAAGGAGGACAGACGTGGAGGAAATACAGAGAATCATCAGATCATACTTTAAAAACCTGTATTCCACAAAATTGGAAAATTTAAAGGAAACAGACAATTTTCTGGATAAATTACCAAAATTATATAAAGATAATATAAGCAATTTAAAAAGACCTATAACTATTACAGAAATAGAAACAGACATCAAAATTTCCCAACCACAAAAGCCCAGCACCTGATGATTTCAACACAGAATTCTACAAGATTTTCAAAGAACTAATTAAAGTACTTCTTAAATTGTTCCACATTATAGAAACAGAAGGAACACTGCCAAATTCTTTTTAAAAGGCTATAATTACCCTGACACCCAGACTATGCACAGACACTGCTAAGAAAGAGACTTATAGACTAATTTCCCTCATGAACATTGATGCAAAAATTCTTAATAAAACACTGGCAAACTGAATCCAAGAACACATCAGAAAAATCATTCACCTTGACCGTGCAGGCTTCATGCCAGAGATTTAGAAATGATTCAACATATGAAAATCTGTCACTGTACTTCAACATATAAACAAACTGAAAAAAAGAACACCTGATTTTCTCATTAGGTGCTGAAAAAGCCTTTAACAAAATTAGTCATCCCTTCAAGATAAATGTCTCAGAGAGAGCAGGGATACAAGAAATACACCTGAAGGCAAAATGCAGCAAGTTAACAGCCAACATCAAACTAAATCTGCAGAAAGTCAAAGTAGTCACACTTAAGTAAGGAAAAAGACAAGGTTGTGCACTTTCTCCATATCTATTCAATAGAGTACTTGAGGTTTTAGCAAGAACACTGAGACAACAAAAAGAATTCAAGATAATACAAATTGAAAAAAAAGAAGTAAAAGACTACTAACTGATACTATCATAGTTTACATAAGTGATCACAAAAAGTCTATCATGGAAATTCTACAACTCAGAAACACCTTCAGTAATCTATCAGGATACAAGATTAACATGGATATATCAGTAGCAGTCTTTACACAGATGATAAATGGGCTGATAAAAAATTAGAGAAACATGACCCTTCACAATAACCACAAATAACATGAAATATCTTGGAGTAACTGTAACCAAACAAGTGGAAGATCTGAATGACAAGAACTTTAAATCTTTGAAGAAAGAAATCAAGGAAGACACCAGAAAATGAAAAGATTTCCCGTGATCTTGGTTAAGTAGAATTAATATATTAAAAATGGCAATCTTACAAAAAGCATTCTACAGGTTCAGTGCAATGCCCATAAAAATCCCAGCAGAAGTCTTCACAGACCTTGAAATAACTAAACTTCATATTGTGAAGTAAAAAACCCAGAATAGCAAAAAAATCCTGTACAATAAAAAAAAAAAACTTTTGGAGGCATCACAGTCCCTGACTTCAAACTCTCCTACAGAGCTACAGTAATGAAAACAGGCTGGTAGTGGCATAATAACTTACAGGAGGACCAATGGAACAGAATCAAAGACTAAGATATCAATCCATGAACACTTGATTTTTGACAAAGAGACAAAAATATACAAAATGAAAAAAAGGGTATATTCTACAAATGGTGCTAGCATAACTGGATATAAATAGGTAGAAGAATGAAAGTATATCCATATGTATCACCATGCACAAAACTCAAGTCCAAATGGATCCCACCACACTGAACCTCATAGAGCAGTATGTGGGAAATACAGTTTCACACATTGGCACAAGAGACTACTTTTTAAATATAACACCAGTAGCACACACACTGAAAGTAACAATGAATAAATGGGACCTCCTAAAACTAAGTAGCTTCTACAATGGAAAGTACATGGTCAACAAGACAAAATGACAACCTACAGAATTGGAAAAGATCTTCACCAAGCCCACATTGGACAGGAGGCTAATCTCCAAAATATTCAAAGAAGTCAAGAAATTTGCCATCAAAGAGAAAATAATGCAATGAAAAGTGGGTACAGACCTAAACAGAGAACTCTCAGCAGATAAATCTAAAATGGCTAAAAGACACTTAAGAAAATGCTCAGTATCCTCAGGCCTCAGAGAAATGGAAATCAAAACAACTCGGAGTTTCCATCTTGCACCTGTAATAATGGCCAAGATTAAAAAACACTGATGACACCTTAGACAACAAAGAGGACCCAAAAATATAATCTACATGGAAAGTAGAAAAGGGTAAGATCTCCTGAGTAAACTGGGAGTTTGGGGATCATGGAAGAGGGTAGAATAGAAACAGGGAGGAAGAAAGGGGAGTGGAGAAAAATACACAGCTCTGTTAAAAACAATTAAAAATAAATAAATAAATAAATAAATAAATAAATAAATAAATAAATAAATAAATAATAAAAGGGAGCAATGAATATTGATTGAAGTCTTCTAACTAAACAGGTAACCTTCTGATAATTTTACTAGTATTGATTTCTCCTCCTCATTAATCTTACGGAACTCTTGGATTTTGTTCCTACGTGCATATAGAAAAGTTCAAAGGATCTGATGCACTATTCTCTTCTACATTGATTCCTGCTTTTACACAGTGGCTAAAAACTTTTACATTGACACATATGGATATGTGATTAGAAAAAATAATATTAATAAAGATTCGTTACTGAATCAAATCTACATGTAGTTTCAGTGAATATCAATCACCATTAAAGAACTTGTATACAAGATCTTTAATTTACTCATACTGTACTTTGATTACCAAAACTGTTTCTTTGAGGAAATCAAGCCTACCATGTATTTACAATGAGTTTAAGATGTATGCCATAATGTGTTATGTAAAGTAAAAGGTGTATGACATGATGTGTTACTTATTAAAATTGTTAATGATTATAGTTCTATAAAACTAACACAATAGTGATATACTTTATTTCTGCAGTGACCTTTTAAGTTCCTTTGATCAACCCTGTGTATTTTACAGAGGATGAAGTATGTGAAGGATTTATCTCAGCAGCAAACACTCACTTGTTTCATTAGAAACTTCATTTTGTGGGCAGGGACTGCAATCAAAACAGCAGGCTGCCATTCCCTTCTGCCAGATTTTTCTGAAACCAGGACCACAATCAGCACTGCACACAGAGTATGGCATCTGAGGAAAATAAGACACAAGTTGGTATCAGTTTTACCTACTCCTTCTATAACTATATTATTTTGTCATGCTGTAATATCAATAAACTTATTTAATACACACCAAAAGAGTGACCAGATTAAACTTAACGTATTATATAATGCCAATCATATGATTGTATAGACGAGTTGTTTGCTGTGGGCAAACATTTTATAGCTTGCAAACTGATTTTTATACTTAATTTTCATCACCTTGACACAAAGTACAAGAAAAAGTTAGAGGGAAAATTAACTAAATTATTTCTCTATCAAACTAGCCTGCTGTCAAAAACTTAAGCATTTTATTAGTGGGTCATTGATGTAGGACTGGCCAACTCATCGTTGTCGGTGCTATCCCTAGGCAGGGCTATATGAGAACTAAAGCAAAGAAAGACAGTAAGTATTGTTACTTCAGGGTGTATGATTTAGGAGCAGTCTCTAGATTCATGTTATGTTACTGTTTCCTGTAATTTATGAGCCAAATCAAACCTCCTCCTCAATTTGATTATGGTCAGTGTTTAATCACAGCAATAGCACAAAAATCTAGGATGAATGGACATCTGAAACAGGGGGAATATCTCTTCAAATGTCAGATAGAACAAATAAACTCCAAAAATAGAACTGCAAAGCATGACAAACAGAATATTAAGAGAAAAACAGCTAAATAGGAAGAGCATGGTGCAATTGTGGTGAGGAAGTGTTGAACTGATGTGTATTGAGCTGAAAGTTAGGGTATTTCCTGACATCAATGTGTTTTAGAAAGACTGCAAATACTTGGGGAAATGAAGAAAAGTTAGGTTTATTAAAGTTAATTGAAGAATTTATTAAAGTTTAAAATAAAAAAAAGCTTTTTATAATCAAAATCCTCAGGATAGTGATCTATATACAGCTTTAGATTGCTTATGATTTTGGGGTGCTCACTCTGATTTCTTTCTTCAGTATTTAGTTATGTGTCAAAAATCAGTGTCTCCTGGAGTAGAAGCTCCTTCAGCCAGTAACCTTTAAGATACCAGCCAACTTGGGTGTGGCTTTTTATACTATAAATGTTGATGTAAATCATGTGCTTGCTCTCTCTTCTCACTGCTGGATTTGGTTCCTGTTCTTTCCTACAGAGGGCTGTGATCTGTGAGTCTACCCCTAAATAAATAATCCTTTATTATACTCAATTCTGAGCTAGTGTGGGATTTCCTTCTAGCATACATCTTCATTCTATTACACATGGGCTCTTATATGTATTCCACAATATAATTAACTACAAATCTTCTCTTTTTATTCTTTTCTTGAAACAGGATCTCTAAAGATAGTGTTACTAGATTTCAACTCCCTAAATAAAGATTGTGTGTCTTTTATTACATAGAAATCTGTCTTGCATGCCTCCTGAATACTGCAATTGAACGTTTATGCTAACAGTTTATACATTTCATCCCTTCTTTATTGCATTTAATGCTTATCATTTTTGTACTTAGTAAGATATTGAAGATTATTTTCTAGAAGAACAGAGAAAAATTATATCCTTTTTCAATTTCTGCTCATGTCTCTATATGCAACCTTAACTCACTTGGACTTGCTATGCAGGCCAGACTGTCCAAAAGAACTAGTATTTTGTCTACTTTTGTCTCCCAGTAGTTTTACTTAAAGGTATTCACCACCACATGTTGTGTGAGAGCTCCTGCTTTTGGTCCTGGCCACCCTGCTAGCTTACATTCAAAATAACTACATAGAAATTACATTAATTAAATTACTGACTGGCCTATTAGCTCTAGCCTCTTATTGGCTAACTCTCACATCTTGATTAACCCATTTCTATTAAATCTGTGTATCACCATGTGACTGTGGCTTACCGGTAAGATTTTAACCTACATCCATCTCAGGCAGGAGAATCATGGCATCTCCATATTGGCTCTCTGTCTTACTCTGCTTTCTTACTCCCAGAATTCAGTTCTGCCTACTCTGCCTACCTAAGTGCTACCCTAACAAAAGACCAAGGAAGTTTCTTTATTCAACCACAATGAAAGCAACACACAAACAGAAGGACCTCCTACACCAACCACATACACATGCTTCACTTATGCTTTTATTGGAAATTCTTTCAGTTTCTCTTCATACAGCACAATCTAGTCAAAATAATTGCCATAGGAAAAAAAACTTTTTAATATGATCAGGCTGGAAAAAAATCAGTAATTACAAAAAAGAAAACATTATTAAATCAAGATGTGTTCCTTCTATTGTGCCAGGATTTTGTTTGTTTTAAATTTTAACTCTGAATGAATGTAATGCTGTTAAGAGCTGTTTCTGTACCTATTTGGATAACCATGAAGTCTTATACATCAGTCTATTTCTGTGGCACATTTACTTAACTGATTTATATATTTTTAACCATCTTTGTAACCCTTGAATGAAGTTATGTTTATCATAGCAACAGATCTTTCTGTTGTTTTGTTGAGCTACATCTTTTAGTCTTTAGTTGAGAATTTTCAATCCATTCCTACCAAAGTGTTTAGTTTATCATTTTTATATTCTGTTCAATTTCCACAAAATCCCTTCCCTCCATATTTATATAAAATATCTCTTCATGTTTGCCATTGGCATTTGTTTTAAGACGCCAAAATTGATGTTGATTTTTTAAACCAATCTTTTTGCTTGTTTACTATGATTAGAGAATATGAAGGTTAACATTTGTTTTTGAGAATTATTTGCTAGTTATTTTTCACTTTTGAGATTGTTATATTTGATACTTTTTGTTTGTTTGTTTTTGAGAAAGGGTTTCTCTGTAGCTTTGGAGCCTGTCCTGGAAATAGTTCTTGTAGACCAGGCTGGCCTAAAACTCACAGAGATCTTCCTGCCTCTGTCTCCTGAGTGCCAGGATTAAAGACACATGTCACCACTTCTGGGTTTATATTTGATAATTTTATAGCAGCTGAGTTTCCATATGGTGTTCTATTAGTCTTTCTTGACCACTTTTATTTACCTTACTTTTCAGTGTGTAGGGGTTCTTCAAGTGTCTTCTATAGTACTGTCAGTGTGGTTATGAATTCCTATAGTTTATATACATCATTGAGCATTGGTCTGTCTCTGTATTAGTTACTGTTCTCTAGAGTAACAGAACTTATGTGAAATGTATCTGTCTCTGTCCCTCTCTCTCTGCTTCTCTGACTCTCCAATCCTCTCTCTTTATAGCCAGCCTGGCCTGCACAGCAAGTCTAAGTGAGTTAGGGTTGCATATAGAAATCCTGGCTCCAGAGAAATGGAGAGAAATTGGAAAAGAATATAAATTTTCTCCATTCTTCTTGAAAATCCTATTTATCTATAAATCTATCTATCTATCTATCTATCTATCTATCTATCTATCATCTATCTTTCTTTCTATCATCTATCTATCTATCTATCTATCTATCTATCTATCATCTATCTATCTATCTATATCTATCTCTATCTATCTATCTATCTATCATCTATCTATCATCTATCTTTCTATCTATCTATCTATCTATCTATCTATCTATCTATCTATCTATATCTATATCTATCTATTTCCATTAAAGGTATGTATCATTATCATACAATGTAAGATATGTCTTCCTACTTCAAAGATTTGAATGACAAGTGGATCTTCCTACTTCAAATTAAGTGAAAATATTTTACAAGTGTGCTATTTTCTTTTGGGTTTGAATAAATTACACATATAGTAAAAATGTATAACCATAAAGCAGTTATACCCTTGTTTGATTATAAATGAAAATTTTGATAAGCAGGTAATTGTGTTTGGAAATATTTCCTCTCACTGGTCAAATTGCATCACTGATAATCTCCACTTTTAATAGCCCATGAAGGAAGTCTAATTGAAAGAAGACAAGGTTGCCAGGCAAAAGTTGGGAGCATGGAGGGTAGAGGAAAGGGGAGAACGGGAGAGAGAGGGAAGAAAGGCAGGATTGGGAAGAGCTTGAGGGAGTGGGATGGTTGGATGGAGGAAGGAGGGATATGGGAGAAGGGAAAGAGATATCTTAATTGAGGGAGCCATTTTGGAGTTGGCAAGAGGCTTGCCTTTGGAGGGTTCCCAGGAGTCCACCGGGATGACCCCACCTAGGACCCTGGGCAGTGGAGGAGAGGGTGCCTGAACTGGCTTTGTCCCTCAGTCAGACTCATCTTGAATATCACTATAGAAACTTTGTCCAGCGATGGATGGAGATAGAGGCAGAGACCAGCATTGGATCACTGGACTGAGCTCCCAAGGTCCAGTTGAAGAGTGGAAGGAGGGAAAATATGTGCAAGGAAGTCAGGACCACCAGGGGTTGGTTCACCCAGTGAGAAAGTGTGCCTGAGCTAATGGGAACTCACCAAATCCATCTGAACTGGAACTGAATGAGCATGGGATCAAACTGGACCTTCTGAATGTGACTGACAATTGGGGCAGACTGAGGAGCCAATGATAATGGCATGGGGATTTGTCTCTACTACATGTACTGGCTTTTGGGGATCCTGTTCAATTTGGATGCATACCTTCCTAAGCCTGGATATAGGGGGGAGGGCCTTGGACTTCCCACAGGGCAGTGTACCTTGCCCTCTCTTAAGACTAGAGGGCATGGGGAAGAGGGTGTGTGAGGGGAGCAGGAGGGAAGTAGGAGGAGGGAAGGAAGTGGAAATTTTGATTGGTATTATTTATAAAGTAATAAAAAAGAGTCCATGCCTTATCAATAAGGCACCTTTCTATGAAATGTTTTTCTTTCCTGAAGCCTTCAATTTCCTTTCTTTATCAGTATATGTCAAATTCTAAGTAAAATATGTCATGGGAAAGTTCTCTTCTAATATTATATGTTTAGTATTCAAAGGGCTTCTGTCTCTAAATAACCACATTTGTCACTGCATTTTGGGAAATTACTATTACATTTTATTGGATATAATGCTGATACCTCAGTGAGTTCTTCTCTTCTATCCATTTTTTTTGCAAATTTGATTCTTTTATCATATACCCTTGGTTTCATATATCTTTCAGTGGTCCTTATTTTTATCTTTGTCATAGTTTCAGTTTTCTAGCTCTTCTCTCTATCCTTCAATACTTACCATCCTTTATTCAACTTGAAATATTCCATTTGTGAGTTTTCTCTCTATAATTTTAATTGGATTTGTTTGGTCTTTTCTTTACATATTTTAGTTTGATTTTTTCATTATTTTGTACCTTTTGGAAAATATCTGTCACTCAGTTTCCTATAGCATTCCAATTTTAACGATTTCATTGCCTTCTCCTGGAGGATTTGTGTCCTCTTTGATATTTGGAAATATTGCTATAATAATTCTTTGAATTACCTTATTAGTATGTCATTAAGAATAATCTTATTTTAGCCTATGACTATAACAATGGAGTTGTATTGCTTTGATGTCTTTATATTTTTGTTCATTTGTTTTCGAATTCTGGGAGTAGAGTATTGGTTGTCATATTCATAATCTTCTGTTTAGCCTCAGGAGATGTTTTGTAATGGCCAAGTGAGACTTGGTAAGCGCACACTTGAAAAATAATTTGATTATGAATGAACTATATATCCCTTAGTGAATATATAGTTCAATAATATACACTCAGGGTGTGAATATCCTCCTTACTCTAAGGAAGAATATTTTTGTAGAATTTATACTATCTTGGATACCTGAGATATAATTTTAGATCAAGCCTAAAGACTTTTCTGAACCTAACACCTTGATATTTCAAGTCAATTTTTACTGGAAAAACTTGAATTGGATACCTTAAAACCAGTCACATCAGAATTCACAACTATAGCAATTCTTAGACTCATAACGGAAGTCATCATTTCTAAATGTTCAAGAGCCATTTCTTTTACTAACAATATGTCCTCCCCACACAGATAAGGAAACTAGACACATAGTTGTTTGTTTGAGTGAAAATATAAAAGAATTTATGGGACCAAGTAAAGTTCCTCTAATGAGCAATTTCTTTAACAGGATATAACAGGATATATTTCAGTGTTGGAGAAATGGTAGAGCTGTAAATAACAATTGCTGCTTATGTCTAAGGCCCTGGTTTTGTTTTTTAGTCTGCCACTATGCTGTCTCCACATCCCTGATATCCAAATCATTGTGTTGGCATTCATATGTATTACATATACCAGTTTTGCACAGAAATTTGTACAGACAAAACACCCAAAGCTACTTAAAAGAAAAATGAGAGAAAGAAAGAACAAAATTATAATTCATGGTTATCTAAATGGGTCATGCAAACATCATCTTACTGTACCATTAGAGATGTTGGCAATTTAACATGTTTGTTAAAATGCTTAAAGTAAATTATATAATAAAACTTAATGATTTGAATGTGTTTTCTTTGCTCTCCCTTACAATTATCATAGTCTTTTAGTCCCTTTATTAAAGGCTTAATAGAAAAGACAAAAATCACTATGTGGTAATCAAAATGGCCACAAGAGACTATGCCTCACTTTACTGTAAATAATATAGAATAGTGGTAAAATGAAGTTTATTTTTGTATTAAAACAATAAATATGTCTGGAATAATAAGAATTCACTGTATGCATGTCTGAAATCCTCTAAGGATTAAAAACACGTCAAATAAAAAAATAAATATTCCCTATTTTAAAATCCATTTCTTTGCACTAGGTTCCAAATGAGGCACAAATAGACCCATTGACAATGTTACTACTGTACAATGGAAATGAATACAGTTAGGTCAGACCCACCTGTCTACTTCCTGTTGACTGTTCTATCATGTCTTCATATAAATGCAGCTGTTGACCATGTGGAAAATACGTGCTAAACTCTCCTATCTTTATCTTAAATCCAAGACCATATGGAAAATTCCAAATATGAAAAATGTCATACTCTTCCTGAAGTTTTTCTTTCTGGTTCATATTCACTCTGTCCCCAACAGGATTAATGAAGTGGGTAGTCCTCATAAATGAGTGCAGCTGAAAGAGACATGCCATTTTATAGTGTATATGCCCTTTCTTGAAGTCATAAAATGTATTCTGAGCTCATCTTAAAGTCAATATTATTGAAGTTTTCCAGAGAAGAAATATCAATAAATCAAGTGCATCAATAAAATTATCATAAAGTTCCTAGAATTTAAGTTCTTTCATGGGAAACTACCAAACAGAAACACAGACATATATGCAGACACCAAACATTGATATGAAAATACAGAGAGTGAGAGAGACATACAGAAAAACTCACATCTGTATAGACATACATTTCATACACACATTTAAGCTTTGACACCTGCATGAAAATAAAGTCACACATAGACATATGCACCAAAATAGATACACAGAAACAGAAACCTGCAAAAATACATACACAATCCAATACACACATTCATACACTCATGGACAAATACACACAGAAAGATATACACAAATAGAAAGACCCACACAGAGACATTGACATAGACAGATTTGTGCTCATATCCCAAGATAAATTTATGGAAAGACAGACAGACAGATATACACATGCACATCACACACACAGTGAGAGAGAAACAGATATATACACATGTGCATGCAATACACAACACAATAAGATAGATACAAGTAAACACATTCACTGAAAAACAAACAAGAAAATATTTACAGAAACAAACACCCATACAGAAAGACATTTACAAAAGACAAATTTATACTAGATAACACAGAGAGATAGATATGAAATAGACAAGAATACATAATAAGTACTGAGCAACACAGATATACACAGAGATACACAGAAACACACAAACACACACACAGTGAGAACCACCCATTTACATTCATAAATATACATGTATACCCTAAACTGAAGAATAAGTACTCTTTACTATGTAACTACTTTCAGAAGGTGAAATGAGATTGGCCGAGCCTAAAGCAGGAATAAAGCAGTTCAGAAAACTTGCAAAAACCATCTCATACATTTATTACCACAATAAATGAGCAAGGATTCATTTTCTCATCATGGACAGGATTAATGAGGAAGAACTATTAAGTTTACAGTATTATAACAGGTACCATGATATTCAGGTGCTCTGTAACAAAATAAGTCATCTCACTTGATAAATTGTTTATTTCACACCACTGTTTTTGCATTAAGATTCATAACAACCTCCAGATTTACATTATTACCAGGAAATATTCAAGAATCTTTCTATTTTATAAAATATTTTTAATCAAGTAAATTTGGGCATTTGACAGATGCTTAAAGACTATGACATAAAATTTCATCCAAAAGAAGAAACACTACCTTCAAACAATGAACATAATATCCTTTCCAATTATGCACTTGTTGAAGATACATATCATGGAGAGCATGGGCAAAAGCATACACAGCATTATATATATCATAACTGTCATCACTAAAGGCCATGTCAAAAGTCTGTACCTTTAACCATTGCAATGAGGCATTGGATAAACATTTCTTCAGGGTCTTACACTTAGAATCTGAGAGTTCGCAGTTCAAGTTCATCCACTCCAGACTTGCCAGGTATTCATCCGTGTATTTGAGAGGGTTCAATGTCTGAACAAAAATTTTAAAGCTAGAAATCTCAGCATGGTGGTGTGCAAAAGCTAATATACCATGGGATGAACTAAGTGGAAAGTCTCTCTTACTTGTGATGACATCCCACTGTGAGGTGGTGACCCATATTCTCTGTATACCTAGAGATTGCCACCTTCTAAAACTCACAGCTAGAGTACTGTCTGTGTCACCATAAATGATAACTACATTTGTGGATGATGTCATGATTTGGTTATAATGTATTTCAGCTCTTGACCAGATTAAATGCATTTCGACTGGAATCATATTCACAAAGGCAAAGCAAACTGTATTTTTTTCCATCTCTCTCCTCAAGTGTGAGAGAAATTGAATACCCTGATCATTGTCTGAGATGGCCAGTCCAATCCAGTTCCAGTTGAATTGTAGCATCAACGACACCATGGCAATGGCTAGAGATGTGTCTTTGGGGGCCATCTGATACAGATAGGGAAATTGTTCATGATTGCTCAGGATGGGATGAAAAGGCCCATAGGTAAGTTGAAGGACCTAGGGCACAGGGAACAACATGAGATAGCATGCACTTTTAAGAACTTACAACACACTTTCAGCAAAGAGTTTCTTAAAACCCTAAAAACCCTTAAAACCTGTTACTTCTTCCCTCATCAACAAGTCACTGAATAGTAACCTTGAACTACACTGTTTAACAAAAGAATGAAGCTAGTATCCTCCTCGCAATCTTCTTAGCATCTAGGAATTGTAACAATGAAATCAGAATTTCTTGCAAACCTGCAACACGAAATCTCACCTGTAGAGATTTGTAGAAGTTTAGGACTGTGCCAAACATCGCAGATGTTGCCCAGTCTGGTCCTGAAAGTACTATTATACATATAGGCTCCTTTTGACAGTAATAATTAGGAAGAATATCAGGAGTTTCTTCATAAATATGCAAGAGACTGTTTAAATGTGACACATTCTTACAGCCACCTTCTTGAAAATCAAATACTAATGATGTGTTTGATAAAAGACCAGGGTTCCTATTGACTTCATCCATGGAAAAAGCTAGGGCCAATGCAAACTGGTTGTGTTCAGCTGTTGTTCTGTAAAAGGGTATGACAATAAGTATGGACAGAGATCTACAGATGATCCTCAATAGTAAAAAAAAGAAGAACTATCCTGAGCTGGACAGTATTCCCAACCACCCCCAAATACTAAAACAAATTGTCTATGCTGTGAGATTGGAATGACATAAGAAGCTGCCAAGCTTGCAAAAGCTTAAAAGCTCATCACAATGCATCTGCCATATGTAAGATGGATCATTTTCATCTTCCAAGTAATGTGTTGTCTATTTCTGGTATTTGAGTACTTACACTAAAGATAAAGACAATGGCAGAGGTTTTGACCAAACAGTAAAATTACTTATGTATTTATTTTGAAATCATTGAACAATATGAAAAATTCATGTGAAATGTGAGTATTTCTTATGAAATTATCTGAATTGGCTAAGGCAGTTAAATAATGCCTGATGAGCACATAATGGTCTGGGCAGCATTTGACTCTTGTGCTTTCAATTCCTTATAACCAATGGGCATTATAGTTAACATATGCCCTCATATGTTGTTCTTTTTTCACTCTAGTTTATCTAATACAGGTGTAAAATATTTTTAAAGATTTATTTTTAATTAAATTCAAATACCAGAGATGTGTTTAATAAAGTTGTATGTATGTGTTCACCAATGCTTATAAATTACATAAACAGGAAATGAATTTCAAAGTTTCAAATGTTACTTTGCATTTTCTATTTACTAGACTGGCCTCAAATGTACAGAAATACACCAGTTCTAGGTTCTTAGTGCAGAGATTAAGGCCATTTGCTAACTCTCCAATACTGTTCACCTATTTTATGATTATACAGACATGTTATATATTCATACTGCATATATCTTACCAGCATACTTTTTCTTCTACAAAATAGCTTTGACTACCTTTTCAGTTACACTAACACAAAAATAGGATCCTAAATAAATTTGTGTATATCAGCATAACATCTTTATAAAATGTAAGAAAAATGTTTTGAGGAAGTTTTGTAATAAAAAAATGGGTAACAGGTAAGTTGGGAATGAATAATACCAATTTGTTTTTATGTTTTGGAAAGAATGACAACTTCTCTCTCTTTCTATTCATTTCATATTATCTGACCAGTAACTATCAATCATACCTCTTAATTCTGAATGATTCACTCAGAGTTAAATACAGTATGTTTCCTACTTAGCAACTATACCACGCTGTGTCTTTTATGTATTTATTTGTATATTTTAAAAATAAAAATAATTTTAGGATATTCTTTATTATCACACAGAAAAAGACATCATTTAAAATTTAGAAAAACACAACAAGAATTTTTAAATAGAGCTTGTGAAGCTCAAAAACTCATTCCTGCCACTAACCATTAAGGAGTATTATTGCTTGTATACTTTGAGTGGCCCAGTGAACTAAAGTGTTATGTTTGATAACAGCTCTCAACAATCCACAAAATCAAAAGTTTTACAGTGTTCACATTCATAAAATATGCAGCTATAATTAGTAAATTTATCAAGCAAAAAAATAAGAGGCAAATGGGTTAGAAGTGTCAGAAAATAAAGAATTTAGATACAAAGAGAGAAGACATATGATTCTTAACTAATGGCAAAGAAGAGTTAGTAGGTAACTCCTCTCTTTCCATTTTCAAGTGTTACCAAGTATCACATGCCACAGGTGTCGCTTAGGCCAAGTGACAAGGGATGTGACAGCCTTACTTTTCAAGAATTCAAACATATCTTTTAATCAATTCAAAGAATTCAAACATATCTCTAATAAAGAAGGAATAATTTATTCATTAATTCAATCATATCTCTCTTTAGTAAAGAATAAATAATCCCTTCTTTACTGAAGAAAGGGTGAAGAACTGGAATTTGAAATCAAAGGAGAGTGACTGTACTTTTATAAAAGCAATGTGTGAACAAATAGGAACACATATGATCTTCACAATAGGAAACATATGATCTTCACAATGGACTGGTCTACTTCCATTCTCAATGCAGCTTTATAAGACATTTTGTGATCATGTGCATAGTATTGAAGAGAATTACTATATATCTATGTGAAAATTTTTCTGCAGCTAGTTTTGCCACAAATATTAGTTGAACTAAAACTTGCATTAAGACCTACATATTAATATATGTTCATCAGCTTATTGTACTCTATGGCCATTTGCTTGTACCCACTTTTAATGATGCTAAATGAAACAATGCGGTTTCATTTAATAAGTCAATACCTGCTACTGTGCTATGAAAACTGTAAAGAAGAGGGCTATAAATGATGGAACAAGGCAGAGAGTCCATTCTTCACTCAACTGCCAGTTGTGTAATTTGGAGTTGTAAAATATGCTTGATGTATGTTTACAAGATAGGCTGCATTACAGTCCCATGATGCAACTTGGTAAGCACTGTAAAAAAGCATCTGAGTACTTTTATTTTAATTTTTACTTACTTTTTCCTAATTGCCTGTTCAGAAAAGTTTTACTGTTACCTCATGTGTTTTGAGCATTATGTAACCTTTCTCTGGGCTAATTAACAATTAACAAATGACTATTCACCAAAGATAAAATATCAGTGGCAGAACAAGTCAATTATTCAAGCCAATTTCTACATTGGTTTACCAAGTATCTACCTGGGAACACTGGCTGCCAACATGAGTCCCAGGTAGGACACTTTCTATTGAACTCTGCAAATCTCTACTCTTTCAGTGCCAGCTCATTCTATCACTTGTTTTTAATTTCCCCTTTCTAGGTTATCCCAGTCCCCACTTTTGCAGAGTCTCCTACCTATACCAGAGACTACAATGGCCTCTAGAATTCTAGGTAGACCATCCAACCTTGAACCTCCACCACTGTCCATGTCCCATCGCTATTATTCTTCACCTCAAACCCTCCAGATCATACAGTGCTCCAGCTGATCAACACTGTAAGAGATTCATTATCGACCAGCAATATGCACAGGACTGTTAGAGGTTGACATTTGGGGACTGATCTCTATTCTATACCACATTTTGGTGCTTCCAACTATAGACACAATCCCAAACACTTATGCATTGAAGTACTCCAGCCATAACATAGGGAGAGTCCCACTGGTGGACAGTGACCAATCTGGCCACCAGACATTCATCCTCCAACTCAAGTGGATATGCCATAAAGATTCTCAGGGCTCACTGGTCAGATGACAAAAAAGAAAATAGAAACAAAGGAAGAAAACACATATCCAAAGAATATAAATTAATAAATAATCACTTAGGCCTCTAATAACAAAAATCTCAGATGCCTAAACATCAGTGTAAATATTCAACAAGAGCTGGGGCAATATGTCCCTGCGAAAGCTAGCTACCTTACTAAGCAAGCACGACAGTTCCAGCACAGCTGAAGCTATAACCAAAAAGGACCTTAAGACCAAACTATATGGCAGATGGTTAAGGACTTTAAAGAGGAAATTAATTAATCCATGAAAGAAATTGAGGAAAGTGCAAACAAAAAAATGTAGAAAATGAATAAATCCCTTAAAGAAAGCAAAGAAAAAAATCAGTTGAAAGATATGAATAAAACTGTTTAAGAACTAAAAAGGTAATAGAAACTATATAGCAAACACAAAATGAGGAAATTTTGGAAATGGAAAATCTAGGTAAGCAAACAGGAACTACAGACACAAGCATTGATGCTGAAGGAGCCTCTTCCACTCCTTCAGCCAATAACCTTTAAGATACCAGCCCACTTGGGTGTAGTCTCTTTTGCTTTAAAAAGGAGCGGTAGCCATGCTCTCTCTCTCTCTCTCTCTCTCTCTCTCTCTCTCTCTCTCTCTCTCTCTCTCTATCTCTCTCTCTCTTGCTTCAGGCTCCACTTCCAGCTGCTAGACTCCTTTCCTGGTTGTGCAGAGGGCTGTTGGCTAGGATAGTGATCTGTAAGTTTTTCCCTGTAAATAAATAGCCCTTTTATTAATCATAATTCCAAACTGGTGTGGGATTGTTTTGTGACATACACCTTCATCTGGTGTCCAATGTGGGGCTTGAACCGATGACCCTGAGATTAAGAGTCTCATATTCTACTGTCTGAGCTAGCATGAGGACCTGCTTGTTGGGTTTTCTGTCCTGCCTGGTTTCTGTCCTCCCACCAGGTCCCACAGCCATTTAGCTCCAAAGAAAATCACACAGAGGGCCTACATTAGATATAAACTAATTGGCTCATTAGCTCAGACTTCTTATTAACTCTTATAACTTATATTAACCCATTATTCTTCTCTATGTTAGCCACACGGCTCAGTACCTTTTTCAGTAGGGCAGGTCACATCCTGTTTCTTTGATGTCTAGACAGGACTGTGGAAAGAGTGTTCTTCCAAGAACACTCCAGTTCTCATTGCCCCACCTCTACTTCCTGTTTTGCTGTCCCGACTATACTTCCTGCCTGGCTACTGGCCAATCAGTGTTTATTTAAAACATAATTGAAAGAATATAGACAATTCTCCTGCACCTCTTCCTCCTCTTTTTTTTAAACAATGGAAAATATCCATAGTTTATTTTTTGGGAATGTGGGTGTAGTATCTCAGGCTACTTCTGCTGGTTGGGGGCACTGATAACATTACGGGGACCTAAAGAAAATTTTGAATTATGATCAAGTCCTGACTAGAGTATCCTGTGATTCTTGATCATCTCAAGCAGAAGTCTTGAACCTGTTCTAGATATAAAACTCTAACAACTGGGCCATCTGTTCCTACTGGAGATTTCCCAGGTGGTCTTCCTTGACCAAATCTGATTTTTTTTTTAAGTCAGAATGAATCCACAGTCTCTCATTTCCTGTGGAAACAAAAGCAAAATCTCTTCTCCAAAGTAACACACTTTTTTACTTCAATTTTGAAGTTAAGGTATTTTCAAAATACCTATCTTGGATTAGTTCAGCAGCATTTATAAACAAATATCTTTTACAGCTGTTGTTCCTTCCTCAGCATTCAAACAATTCAAAGAGAGAATAATAACATACAGTATCCAGATTCTCTGTGTATTTCCATCTTTGTATGGCTTTATTTTAAACTCTATTTCTTTTATTTTTAATTTTTGGCTTTTTGAGACAGGGTTGTTGTGTATCTTTGTTCTGGAACTCACTGTGTAAACAAGGCTGTCCTGGAACTCACTGTGTAAAACAGGCTGTCCTGGAACTCACTGTGTAAACCAGGCTGTCTTTGAACTCAAAGAGATCCTATCCTCTCTGCCTCCCCCATGCTGGGATTAAAGGTGTGTGCTATCACACTTTGAACTCACAGAGATCAGTCTGCCTCTACCTCCCAGACATTGGTATTAAAGGCATGTGCCACCATACCTTGAACTCACAGAGGTCTGTCTACCTCTGTCTCCCAAGTATTGGGATTAAATGTGTGTACCACTACACCCAAATACTCTCTTTCTTTCTTTTTTATTTTTAAGGACTTTAACCTTTTTTTCAAGCCTGCATATACTTTTAACACATTGTAAACCATTTAGAGGTTTTCTTCATCTTTGAATCTCTCTTTACTGTATTTTTCTCTTTTTCTGACCACATGAGTCTATAACTTGCTAAGCAATATGTAGGATTGAAGCCACGGCTTTGATGGCTGGATCCAGCCCATTGCTTGGCTTTCTGTGATTCTAGCCTCATGGAAGATGTACCAGCAGGAGCCACGTTTATTGGCACAACTCTATCGCATTTCAAGGTCCCTGCCAGAAAGCAAGCTGCAACAGTGTATCCACAAAAATCATTCAAATGCTCTCTCTGTAGCTGGACCTCCTGCCTCAAAGAGTCAGCGTTTGCTGTGGGAGGAAGGCCCAGAAAGCCAGCATTTTAAAAATGGTGCTTTTTTTTTCTGCTACAGCTAAAACCCAAAAAAGCATGGGGTCTTTTGATTTGCCTTCTTATATATCTTCTCTAGGATTTTTTTTACGAATTATAGGCTCGATGTCCTTTATTTATGGCTAGAAACCAATTATGAGTGAGTACATCCCATGTTCATCTTTTTGGGCCTGGGTTACCTCACTTAGGATGGTGTTTTCTATTTCCATCCATTTGCATGCAAAATTCAAGATGTCATTGTTTTTTACCACCGAGTAGTACTCTAATATGTTTATATTCCACACTTTCTTCATCCATTCTTCCACTGAAGGGCATCTAGGTTGTTTCCAGGTTCTGGTTATTACAAATAATGCTGCTATAAACATAGTTGAACAAATGCTTTTGTAATATGATTGGGCATCTCTTGGGTAAATTCCCAAGAGTGGGATTGCTGGGTCCTGGGGTAGGTTGATCCCAAATTTCCTGAGAAACCGCCACACTGCATTCCAAAGTGGTTGCACAAGTTTGCATTCCCACCAGCAATAAATGAGTGTACCACTTACTCCACATCCTCTCCAGCAAAGGCTATCATTGGTGTTTTTGATTTTAGCCAATCTGACAGGTGTAAGATGGTATCTCAACATTGTTTTGATTTGCATTTCCCTGATTGCTAAGGAGGTTGAGCATGCCCTTAAGTGTCTTTTGGCCATTCGAACTTCTGTTGAGAATTCTCTGTTCAGTTCAGTGCCCCATTTTTTAATTGGGTTAATTAGCATTTTAAAGTCTAGTCTCTTGAGTTCCTAGAAAAACATATAGTTATCCTCCTGGATATTGGAAGTAAACAAGATTGCCGGACAAAAACATGGGAACTTGGGGGTGGGGTGGGATGGGGGGATGGGGAGAGAAAAGTGTGAAGTGGAGGATGGGAAGAGCTTGGGGGAATAGGATGGTTGGGATATAGGAAGGGTGGATATGGGAACAAGGAATTATATATCTTAATTAAGGGAGCCATTCTAGGGTTGGCAGAGACTTGACTCTAGAGGGGTTCCCAGGTGTCCAGGAAGACGCCCCCAGCTAGGTCCTTGGGCAGCTGAGGAGAGGGTGCCAGAAATGTCCAGATCATATTGCCATACTCATGAATATCTTGCATATCACCATAGAACCTTCACCTGGCATTGGATGGAGAAAATGACAGAGCCCCACATAGAAGCACCGGAATGAGCTCCCAAGGTCCTGATGAGGAGCAAAAGGAGGGAGATCATGAGCAAGGAAGTCAGGACTATGAGGAGTGCGTTTACCCATTGAGACGGTGGGACAGATCTAACGGGAGACCACCAAGTCCAGTTGGAACGGGACTGATGGAACAGGGGACCAAACCGGACTCTCTGAATGTGGCTGATGGTGGAGGAGGACTGAGAAACCAAGAACAATGGCGATGAGCATGAACTCTACAGCATGGACGGGCTCACTGTGAGCCTTGTCAGTTTGGTTGCTCACCTTCCTGGACTTAGGGGGAGCTGGGAGGACCTTGGACTTAACATAGTGAAGGGAACCCTGATGGCTCTTTGGCTTGGAGAGGGGCGGAGTGAGGGTATGGGTGGAAGGGAGGGGAGGGAAGTGGGAGGAGGAGGGGAGGAGATGGAAATTTTTAATAAAAAAAATGAAAAAAAGCATAGGGTCAGCTTTTTGTCAACACCATTTAAGTGTTTAGTGGCAGGACCTCTTTAGAGAGCTGCAAGGTTTTGCAGCTAAAACTGAGTCAGGAAGCCTCTCTTAAATCAGAGTGCTTGCGTCTAGCAAGCAGAGCCCACCTGATAAAATGCTGCTATTAAGAAGCCATGCTTTACTCTATTCTTTTCTGTTTAGAATTACTTCCCAAGCACCATCAGGCTTTATGTGGATGCAGTCGTCTACATATTAAGCATCATTCTGTAACACGAGGGCCTGCTTGTTGGGGTTTCTGTCCTTCCCAGTTCCTACAGCCAGTAAATCCCAAAGAAAATCACACACAGGTCTACATAAGTTATAAACTGATTGGTCCATTAGCTCAGGCTTTGTATTAGTTTTTATAACTTATATTAACCCATTACTCTTATCTATGTTAGCCACATGACTCATTACCTTTTTCAGTCACATTCTGCTTCTTTGGTGTCTGGACAGGACTGCGAAAAGAGCTTCCTTCTTCCCAGAATACTCCTGTTCTCATTGCCCCACCTATACTTCCTGTTTGGTTGTTCTACCTATACTTCCTGTCTGGCTACTGGCCAATCAGCTTTTATTTAAAACATAATTTACAGAATATAGACAATTCTCCTGCACCATGTAACCAATAGAATAAAGAGATGGAATTGTAGATATGAGAGATGAAATAGAAATAATTATTAAAAATATTAAATATTAAAAAAGTCATGACACAAGACATTCAGGAACGCTATGAAGAGACCAAGCATAAGACTAATAAGAATATAAGAATCAGGAGTATTCCATCACAAATACCCAGAAAATATTTTTCAAAAATTGTAGAAGAAAATTTTCCTAACCTAGAAAATGAGAACCATATAAAAATACAAAACATTTTACAAAATGTCAAATAGATTGGAACAGAAAACAAACACCTTCACAAAGTAATAATTAAAATATTACAGAACAAAGAAAGAATATTAAATGTTGCAAGGGAAATAGGTCAAGTAACATATAAATGTAGACGTATCTGAATTTCACCGGACTTTTCAATGGTAACTATAAAAGTTAGAATGATGTATTAAATTTTCCTCCAGATGCTAAGAGGACACAAATGCCATCCCATACTACTATACCCAGCAAACTTTCAATACTCAGAGACAGAGAGAAGATATCCATGATTAATTCAAATATAAGTTATATCTATCTGCATATACAGCATTACAGATGGTACTAGAAGAAAAACTCAAACCTGAGAGTTTAACTACACCCATGAAAACATATGAAGTAAATAATCTCTTACCAGAAAAACCAAAGGAAAGGACACACATACCACTACTACCACTATCAGGAACAGAAACAAAAAAATCAAGAAAATAGAAATTAACAATATCTGATCATTGATATAACAGTGATTTAAGCTTCAAAACAAAAAGACACAGAATAAAGGAATGAATATGGAAACAGTATCCATCCTTCTAGAAATGACAATAAATCCTCAGAATCAAAGATAGTTATATATCAGAGTTAATAAATGGAAATAATAAGAAAAATGACATAGAAAACAAAATACTGAAGCCTTCCTAACATTAGAAAAATACACTTTAAACCCAAATTAATCAAAGCAGATGATAAAGGATATTATATTTTCAACATATGAGTAATCCATAAAGATAATATTTCATTCTTAACATCTATGCTCTAAATGCAAGGGGTCTCATATTTGTAAAAGAAACATAACTAAAGCTTAAGTCATACATTGCCATTCATACATTGAGAGTGGGAGATCTCAATATTTCACACTCTCCAACGGACAGGTCATCCAGACAAAAGCAAAGCAAAAAATACACCAGATCATAGATTTTATTAATAAAAGGACCTAACAAATATCTACAGAACACTGAACCCAAGCACAAATAATATGTCCTCTTTTCAGGACCTCATGGAACTTTCTCCAAAACTGACTACATAATCAGTCAAAAATCATGTCTCAACAGATGCAAGAAAACTGTAATAACCCCATGAATCTGGTCAGACTACCACAGATTGAATCTTAATATCAACAATAAGAGAAAAACAGAAAGCTTTCACACTTATGGAAAACAAGCAACTCTCAAATGAATTACTAGGGAATCAACACAAGAATAATGAAATTAAAGGCTTCCTAGAATTAAATAAGCATAATTAAAACATACACCCAAACTTATGAGACAAAGTGACAACAGTTGTAAAAAAAGTTCATTTATCAAAAAATAGGATTATTTTACAAAAAATGGAAAGATTTCATACTAGCAGTTTAATACACACTTGAATACACTAGGACAGAAAGAAGTAAGGACATCCAAGATGAGTAAACATAAGAAATAATCAACCTGATGTCTGTATACAATAAGAGCAGTAAAAGAGAAAAATAAAAAGACTCAATGAAACTAAGAAATGGTTTTTTGAAAAAAAAATCAACACGATAGACAAACCTTTATCCAAACTAACTAAATGATAGAGAGTATATCCAAATTTACAAAATCAGAAATTAAAGGAGAGACATAATAATGGACATCAAGGAAATATTAATAATCATTACATCATACTTTAAAAGCTTGCAATTAACAAAATTGAAAAGTCTAAAAGAAATGGATTATTTCTCAATAGATTTACTAGCTAAATCAATATCAGATAAACAATTGAAATACTACTATGATTCCTAAGGAAACACTAGCAGTCTTTAACAATCTCCCAACCAAATAAAGCCCAAAGCCAGATGGTTTTAGGGCAGAATTCTACTAGATATTTCAGTATAAGCTAACACCAGGTTTCTTTAAAGTATTCCATGAATTATAAGCAGAAATAATATTTCCAACTTCATGTTATGAAGCCACAATCATCTGACATACAAAGCACAAATAAATCAACCATGAAGGAAAATTACAAATGATTTCCCATTAGGAACACAAATATAAAGTTGAATCAAAGAACACAATGAAAAATCATCCATCATGACCAAATACATTTTTCCCCAGAGAGTGAGGGGTGTTTCACCAAAAGAAAATCCATCAATAAGTACACCATATAAACAACAAAAAGAAAAATAGTACATGATAATTCCATTAGATGCTACAATACCTGTGCCAAAATCAAGCAGCCCTACATGATAAAATATGAAAGTAGGAATACCGGTGATATACCTCAGCATAATAAAAGAAATTTACAGAAGTCCCAGGGTCAACATCAAATTAAATGGAAAGAAACTCACAACTTTCCCACTAAAATCTGGACCCAGTCAAGGCTGCCAATTGACTCTAAATATATTCCATATAGTATTTGAAGCTATACCAAGAACAGTAAGACTGTCAAAGGAAATCAAGAGATTTCAAAATGAAAAGGAGGAACTTAACATACAGGTATTTGCAGAAGTTATGATAGCATATATATGTGAATCTAAAAATTCTAGCACAGAACTCCTACAGATGATCAATACCTAAAATGGTACTAAACACACTGGTAGCCCTCCTATAAACAAATGCCAATGAGACTAAGAAAAATAAAGGAAATGGCACCTTTTATGATAGTCAGAAATTATGTAAAATATCTCTGGGTTACTCTATAAAGTAAATGAAAGACTTACATTGTATAATATTTTGATTGCATTTAAAATATCAAGTTACATTCAATGTGACTGAGATTGACTATATAGTTTGTGTTGAGTCGGAGATCATAATTGGCTACTAGCGTGAGGACAGATAGATACAAGAAGTAGCAGTGGGTCTATAGAAGGCTCTTTTGTGTGGGGTAACAAAAGAGATAGGAGATCACTTGTTGCTACTGAGCTACTACTCTAATCACTCAGGCTTTTCCCTGATATCTGACTCCTGAATTTTTATTGATAAATAATAATTAGATAAACACATCCAACTCTAGCACAAAATCAAGTTAGTCAGTCACCTGGGCTTTGCAGTTCCTTTGTTCACTGCCACCGCAGGTGACTTTTTCTCTCTGGCTTGCAGCCTTTGAACAAGTCTGTTATCTTCCTTTGTTTGCCTTTCTACAGCAGCCCCAAACTGCTACTCATTACTTGGGCCCAAACTCCACAGGCCCTAAGTCCACAGGCACCTGGACTCTAAATGTAATTATAGTTAGTGACTGACCACTGGCCTAATCTGCCAAGAGAGAGCCCCATTCCTTCACATCCTGAAACAGGTTCTTACTTTGCACATGTCTGAATCCACTTGTAATTGGCTAGCTCTTCCTTCCCATAAGTTGTAGGCTTTTTCTGGACACCACTCTTCAGCTACTGCCATATCAGGTTAGCAGATCCAACATATATGTGAACTTCACACACACACACACACAGGCACACAGAAACTGTTACACACAGAGATACATTAATAAAGAGGTACATACATAATACAGTCACATACTCATTTGTACATATACACATACATGCAAAGATACACAAATAAACATAAAGGCAAACATAGAGAGACATATACACACAAAGAAAGACAAATATGCAGAGTAGATACACAGTCACACACATTCATATTCTCAGACAAAAATACAAAGAAAGAAATACACAGATACAAACAACCACACAAGACATACCAGCATACACACACATACACACACACACACACACACACACACACACACACACAGAGCAACACAGAAATTTGTATGTGCAAGCAGATATACATACATATGAAGAACATATACACAGGCAGATGAAGACACATATACTGAACAAACAGGCTGAAAGATACATACAAAACAAGCACCCATACAGAAAGATATTGAAATAGGCAAATTTATGATCGCTTCCACAAACAGATAGATATACAGAAATATAGAAATATATGTATTCATATAGATGCATACATACGTATATACATATAGCAACACGAATATATAGGTACACAGAAACACACAAAATTACATCCCATATACAGTGAGAAACATCCATTCACATAAATGAATATGCATTCATATACTGAAGTGAATCAAAGCACAATTTCTTCTGTAATTACTCTCATAATTATAAGTGAGGTCCCTAGAGCCTACAGTGGTGGAAGAATCAGTTAAGGACAATTGTGAAAAACATCCCGTACAGTGATTACCACATATGTGAAAATTGCTAAGTGAAGGCTCATCTCAGCATGAAGGAAATTAGTGACTACAGACTGATGTTTTTGGTATTAAGATGGGGTGATGATATTTATTTGCTTTGTAACATAATCACTAATTTTCATTGTTAAATAGGTTCTTTTACTCCATTGCCTTTGTGGTAGGAATTTATACTAACATGTAGATTTATTTCCACAGCAGGAAAAAATGTTCAGAAATCTTTCTATTTGGTTAATATTTCTTAAAATACTAGATTTGGGCACATGAGATCCTCTTAAGAACTATGACATTGATGATACCAAATATCATCCAATAGAAGAAACACCACCTTCAAGTAGTTAATGTCATTTTTTTCTTATTGTCCTTTGACTGATTATCTTATTCTTGAAGAAGAATCTCATGCATGGCATGGGCCACAACATACACAGCATGTTATTCATCATAACTTCCCTCACTAAAGGCCATGTCAAAAGTCAAAAGGCTGTACCATTAGACAATCCAATGAAGAATTGAATGAACAGTTCTTCAGGGTCTTTCACTTAGAAACTGAGCCTTCTAAATTCATCCCCTAGCCTTGTCAGGTATTCATCTGAGTATTTGAGATGGGTCAATGTCTGCACAAAATTTAAAACAAGAACTCTCAGCATGGTGGTGTGCAAAAGCTAGCATCCCAATGGATTAGTCATGTAAAGTCTCTGTTACATGTAGTAATGTCCCTCTGTGAGTTGGTGAGGTGGTGGCCCATAGTTCTGTTTACCTAGTGATTCCAACATTCGAAAGCACATAGCCAAAGTACTGTGTCACCATAAATGATAACTACATTTGTTCATAATGTTATGATCTGGCTATTTATACCTCAGGTCTAGACATGTTTAAATATATTTGGACAGGGATAATAATTACAAAGTCAAAGCTGACTACATATTTTTCATCAATTGTTAGAGAAAATGAATACCATCTTCATTGTCTATATTGGCCAGCCTAATACAGGTCCAGTGTAAGGGAAACATGATAGGATTAGAGTTAGAGATGTATCTGATAGAGAAAAAAAACTGATCACCATCACTCAGGATAGGATGAAAGGGTCCATAAGTCTGCTGAAGGACCCAGTGAGCAGGGAGCAGCAGGAAGCAGCATGTACTCCTAAGAGCTTATAAACACTGTTCTGCCAAGTGTTATAGAAAACTCCGTTTCTTGTTACTTCTTACCTCATCTCTGTTTCACCAAAGGAAATTCAGAAGCCCCATCATGTCTTCTAATAATACCCTTGAAGTACACAGTTTGACATTATCTTCCTTATACACTTATTAACATTTGAGAATGGTATAAACAGAGACAGAATTTTTTGCAAACCCCCCAAAATGTTCACATGCTTAAATTTTCAGAGGTTCATGACTAAACCATAATGACAGATGTTGCCCAGTAAGGTCATCTAAGAACCACAGTACACCTGATCTCCTTATCAAGACAGAATTAGGAGAAGATTCATATTTTTTTCAGAAATATGAATGAGACTCTCTAATTGTGACATAATATTAAACTTCCCCTATTGGTATTTCAAATGCTAAATACATATTTGGTAAAAGATCAGGATTCCTGCTGACATCATCTGTGCAAAAAGCCAATTCCAGGACAAACTGCTAGTTTTTATTTGGTGTTCTATAAAACAGAACAGTATTTATTATGGACAGAGATTTACAGATGATCATTTGTAGCCAGAACAAGGATTATCCTTTACTGTTCAGTATCCCCAGCCTCCCTCAATGACTGAAAGAAATGTTCTTTGTTCTGAGGTTGGGATGACAGAAGTTGCTGGAAGTTTTAAAAATCTTTAAAAGTTCATGAGAATGCATTGTCCATATATAAGATGAGCCCTTTACAACTTTCAGTGAGAGGGTTGCCCATCTCTGGTTTTTGAGTGCTTGCACAGAGGGTAAATACAAGGGTACAGAGTTTAACAAACAGTAAACATGACCATATTTTCATTCTGAAAATATTGAGCAATAAAAATATACATGCAATATACTAGTCAAGATTATGGTAAGTTTTATGAAACAAACTTTAGTGGATAAGGCATCTGAAGAATGGCTGGTAAGTTCACAGTGATGTTTTGGGCAACATTTGGCTCCTGCACTAATATATGTTATATTTAGTAGACAACATATTTAACATATTCTCTCATGCCAATCATAATATTAATTTTTTTCTGGTTTATCTATTGAAGGTACAAACTGTTTTCTAAAAGATATATTTTTAAATAAATGTAAATACCAGGGTATGTTTGATAAATATATGTATATGTGTGTAATGGCATGAGAAATACTCATATAGGCCAAAAAAGGGCAATAGATTCCATGGTTTTGAATAACAGTTGGATTTAGATGGGACTAGCCTCAAATGTACAGTTATATACCTGCTTCATTTCATGAATGCAGAGAGACTAAGGACATGTATCCTAGTCATATTCATCCATTTAATATTTCCACAGCTATGTTTAATATAATCATACCTGATACATCTGGCCAACATAAATTTTCTATACAGAGCACCTTCTGTCTACATTTCCAGTTATAAACTCACAACTCTGGCATGCAATTGAGAACTATGTACATGTGGAAATTGCAGTGAGATTTGTTTGTGTTGGTATGATATGTTTGTAAAATGAAATAATATAAAGTATACAATTTGTGAAAAATATTTAAGAATTTTGATAATAAAAATGGTCAACAAATTAGTAAAAATAGAACAAGACCATTTTGTATTTATGTTTAAGGGAAGAATAATAACTACTATTTGTAATATAACTTACAAATTACTTATCATCTGGATAATAAGCATCAACTCCAAACATATGCTTTCATTCTAAAGAGTTAAATCCAATAATTTTCCCAATTAGAATTTTACCACTGTGAATTTTTCTATACATTTTTGAATAAAACAATCATAAAATATTGTTTATTATCATATGTAAACTGTCTTTGAAATTTTCTGTAACACTCAACAGGAATTTGAGATTAGAATTTATGAAACTCAACCACTAACTCCTGCATTAAACATTAAGAAACATCAATGGCTTGAGCTGTTAAAGTGGCCGAAGAAGCATAAAAATCAAATGTGGTACAAGTTTCAGAGAAAAAAAATGATTAGATATTAATAGAAGATACACATGCTTCTTAAATAATTGCAAATGTGAGCTAGTAGGTAAAAATTCTTAAATGTTGCCAAGTATTTAATGACAAAGCTGTCACTCAGGCACGTGTCAAGGAAAGTAAGCAGTCACCACTATTATTGACAGACTCATATTTCATAGAATGCAAATATATCATTTATACTACATGTATTCCTTTTTTACTCTAAAGAGAGAGTGAAGAGCTATACTTTGAAAATAAAAGCCAGTGGTTATACATGAATATAAGTAAAGTATGAAGAAACAGAAACATATATGAAGTTCACAGTAGGTAGGACTCCTACTTTTAACCTTGATGCAACTATAGAAGTCGCAGGATGACCACATGCAGAACATCTGAGAGGGTAACTGAATACCTATGTAGAAATGCTCTGGAACTAGTTGTGCCACAAATAGTAGTTGCCCTGGCATTAGACGCTGCTTGGTGACCAACGTATCATCACAGACTCTAATCAACAGCAATGGAGTTGCATCCATTTAGCATGTTATTCACTGACTTATGGAGTTTCTTTCAGTAAGACATCACTGACTAGCCTGCTGTGGAACCTGTCAAAAGAAGGGATATATGTGATGGACCATGTTATAGAGTCCCCCTTTCACTCAGATACTAGCCATACAAGCAGCACGGTGACTGGATGAATAACAGAACACTGGGCAAATTAAAGGTAGAAAAATAGCATTGGGTCCCTAAAAGAATTTCTTGCTGTTTCGTAATGTGCATTTTGGAATAACAAGACAAAGAATTTAAAGCATTGCTCTGATTCTCATCTTCTGATACCATATGAAATATTTATGAGGATATTTACATACAAAATACAAAGTAACTTACTCCATATTCAGAATGTGGTTGAAATAATCTTTTTTCACAGGCCACTCTACTTCTGTAATGAAGAAGATACAACCTGTCACCAAGTCTCCATCCTTGTCTTTATTCTGCTTCATTCTCCAAAAGCACCTGGGATGAATGAACATAAGAAGTGGAATGTTCAGGAAAAAGAAGAGGAAAATTAAAGTGAACATTTTTGTCCTATTCAGAACCTGGGCAGAGTATGTTGTGGAGTGCTATTCAGATCAGCATATTTTATGGGCACCTATATATTCCCACCTGCTTTTATTTCTGCAACCAAAGGAGAGGATATTTGTGTATTCAATATTCTTTTATTTCCCAGGTGGTTCCTCACCTCTGAAGGAATCTTGGACATGCTCTTCCCTGTGGCTCTGCACCTGATAACCATGTGATTAACTCTGGTTAATAAATATATATGAAAAGAGCTCAGGTAGTTTTATGATATCATTCATAGTTGTAGAAATTAAGGCTCCTTGGAGGATGCTATTTTGAGAAAATTTAGTCCCAGGAATGCCTGAACAATCTGTTTATGTCAATGTCTTTTGAAATGATGTCAGTGGATTTTGTTAGATGATCCATTTTGAGATATGCAGTAATGTTTCAGGAAGGATGCACAAAGTCAGAATTTCTATTTGCACATTAGGATTCTGTTGTGAGTCCCTGTCAGGGAAAACAGCTCCATGGTTAGAGAAATTAAGTTCCACATGCACAGTGGGAACAAATACTACACCAGTATCAGTTATAGAATATCTAACCAAATCCTGTGTTCCCATTGTCTCAAGAGTGAAAAATCAGGGCAAATTCCAAAATATACACAGAACCACTGTCATATACAGCATTACAAACTTTTTAAATATTCAACATAATCCATAGAGATTATGTATCCTACTTTTCAAAAACTTAATAATATCGCTTATTCCTTCTTCCAACCAATCACTATTAAAAAAAGATGAGGTAAAATTTGATTTCTAAAACATTATATCTCTTCCCAGCCAGTTCTTTGTTTTGACCAATATACTCTGCTTTATCTGTGATTTTTTACAATGTTTTTCTCATTTTAGGTTCCAGTTGTGGCTGTGAAGAAGTCTTGTTGAGAATCTACAAAACAAATAGAAACTGGGAGATGACCCTGGGTTCAATATATAAATTCTGCTTATACCATTTTCCTATTCATCTATTTTGCTTGCATTCTAGACCACACATTGCCAGGGTGAAAGCATTTTGATGAGTGTGAACTGTTGGGCCTCTTTCAGTGAATATGGACTGCAGAGAAAGCACAACAAACACCAGCAAGTCTTTTTGTACTTTGTAATAAGACTTAGCATTTGAGATGAGGCAAACAGGACTAGTGTTTTCATCTGGAAGTTACTGTACATCTTAAGAACAACATTTTTTGGTTCAAATTGCTTTATTCCCATTTTTAACACTAGCAGGAGTTCAAAACAGACTGATATCCATGAGCATAGTTTAAATGTAACAAAGAAAGAGTTAAACTATATACATTAAGGAAAAAGGAAAGGGATTTTTCTATACCAACCTTTTCCTATTAATTCAGCTTCTGATTAGTAGAACTAAATACATATTTTTTTTCAATTAAATTTAGGATGAAGTAATAGAACTTTTATGATCAACTTCATAAACTGTCTTTAAGGAGAAAATGAATTTTTAAATGGGTGTCACCATCTTTACCCATGAACTGGCTGTATGGTCACCTTGATTCCTTTAAGTGTGGCTATCATTAGAACTAACAAGAGCAAGTCCATGAGGCCCACAGGGAACTCAGTGGCTGTGATATCCAAGGGGAGGGCACACTCCACACATCACAATGATGAGAGCTAATGCTCCTACCCTCTGAGTCCATGTAGAAAAATTACTACTCTCATTCAAACTAACTGGAAGTCAAACAGTTTAAATAGTCAAAGTAAAGAATAAAAGTATTTTCTTTTCACATAGAGGAGGGACACTCCTTCAGCTCCATTTAAAGTGAGTTCTGTGCGGAGTCCCTGCTCCATCAGAACAGTAAACTGAAGGTAATTTATTGCTAGCAAAGCTCCACTGGTCCCTGTCCCACCTCAGAGATGTTTCACACAAAAAGGCTATTGGTTTGGTCTGGAGCCCTCTGAGGAAACAGCGTGGAGGTGGAGCAGGCTGGCACTGAAGGCCTAGCCTCTACGAGCCACCCTGTGCCTTGTGTCCCCAGGGGCAATTTACCATGTCACTGCCTCCAGAGGCTCGAGAGAGCACCAGAGGCTCTCACACATATGGAGTGGAGCGGGGATTGTTATGTGGTGCCACGGGAAGGAAGAGGCACCATGCTTTGCAGATCAAATCCTACAAAGCAGTCAAAAGTCCAGAGGATCGAAGCCCCATCGGCCAGAAGAACAGCTTTGGAAATAATAGATCTACTCAAGGGCTGTGGGAAAGCCAGGGTAGTGGCAGGCTGAGTAGGGCAACACCTCTGAAACAAGGGCAACAGTGACTTGGGTAAAAGCGTGGAAGCGAACAGCTGATAAGGCCACTGTTACTGCTACCACCTCCTGGTATCTATGCTTGAGCAGACATTAGGCAGTGGGAAGTGAAAAACTGAGGGCTGGAGAGAACTGTGGACAACACAGGACATAGCAGAAAAGAGAGGACACTCAAAAACTTGCTTGTCCTACTGGCCTTGAATGCTCTGTGCCAGGCAAAGAACTTTGGAGCACGGGTAGGGTTCCTGAGAACAGTTGGTGAACAGAGATGGGGTGCGATGGGCACTGCTCCCATAGGCAACACTGGGCTGAAGACACTAGCAGTGCTACATCTTCCGGATTGCTGAAGAGCAGGTGAAGAACGGGCTTTATTGCACTTTCTCATTCTTAGGAAACATGGCTGCCCCGCAGAGGGTCTCTTGATTTGCAAAAAACACCGCACATTAATGATAAGGTACAGGTAGAATCACAGATCACCTCTGCTATCCAAAGAAACAGGGGGAGCTCGGAGGAATGGGGTGCTTGGGATATAGGAAGGGTGGATATGGGAGCAGGGAAGCATATATCTTAATTTAAGGAGCTACCTGAGGGTTGTCAAGAGACTTGACCCTAGAGGGGTTCCCAGGTTTCCAGGGAGATGCCCCCAGTTAGTTCCTTGGGCAGCTGAGGAGAGGGAGCCTGAAAAGGCCAGTTCCTATAGCCATACTGATGAATTTCTTGCATATCACCATAGAACCTCCACCTGACGATAGATGAAGAAAATGACAGAGCCCCACATTGGAGCACCGGACTGAGCTCCCAAGGTCCTGATGAGGAGCAGAAGGAGAGAGAACATGAGAAAGAAAGTCAGGACCGTGAGGGAACCTCCAGCTGGCGACAGATGGGTAAGGTGACTGAGCCCCACATTGGAGCACTGGACTGAGCTCCCAAGGTCCTGATGAGGAGCAGAAGGAGCGAGAACATGAGGGAGAAAGTCAGGAACGAGAGGGGTGCGTTCACTCATGGAGACGGTGGGACAGAACTAATGGGAGATCACCAACTCCAGTTGGAATGGGACTGATGGATCATGCGACCAAACCTGTCTCTCTGAATGTGGCCAACAGCGGGGGCTGACTGAGAAGCAAAGGACAATGGCTCTGGGCTCTGATTCTTCTGCATGGACGGGCTCTGTGGGAGCCTTCTCAGCTTGATCGATCACCTTCCTGGACCTGGGGGGAGTTGGGAGGACATTGGTCTTAGCATAGAGTGGGGAACCCTGATGGCTCCTTGGCCTTGAGAAGGAGGGAGGGGAGGTATGGGTGGAGGGGAGGGGAGGGGAGGGAAAGGGGAGAAGGAGGGGAGGGAAGGGGGAGGAGGAGGGGAGGGAGGAGGGGGAGGAGGAGGGAAGGAGATGGAAATTTTTAAATATAAAAAAAAAATAAACCATGAAAAAAAAAAAAAGTCCACCGGCAGGGCTTTTCACGGGCGGCTTCTGTACTGGGATCCTTGGGTTGGACGGACTATGTCTGGCCAGGTCACTGTGTGGCAGGCAGAATAGCTAACTGGCAGATACCTTAGGAAGGTTCTGTACCCAGAAGAGTTGGGGCAAACTCTCCCAACAGGGAAACGTCTTGGCCAACATGTAAGCTCCACAAAGAGGCTGGAGCCACAATACTCACACTGCAATGCGCCTGACTCCTTTTCTCCTACTCCCGGCTCAGAATACCCAGGAGCAAAGATGCTAAGTTGACCTGGGAGGATCCCTGGATCCTGCTCCATAGCATCAAACTGGAGAAAACAAAAGATCTAAGGGGTTGGAAAACAAAAGAGCAGTTTACACCAGACATTGATTTTTGAAAGTCTTTTTTAGCTCCGAAAACTGGAGGCAGATACCACGCAGAAAGCTTAGCCTGGCTGTCTGTCCATTGATCTATCCTGAGCAGTTCTGAACATTTCATATATAAATGGGGTGCCACCGTTTACGGTTGATCTTTTTCCTACAAGTTGGGCACACGTTAGCATTCTTTTTTTCTTCTTTTTTCTCTTTTTTTATTTATTTTTATTTTTTATTATTAGAAATTTCCGCCTCCTCCCACCTCCCATTTCCCTCCCCCTCCCTCTCCAGTCCAAAGAGCAGTCAGGGTTTCCTGCCCTGTGGGAAGTCCAAGGTCCTCCCCCCTCCATCCAGGTCCAGGAAGGTGCGCATCTAAATAGACTAGGCTCCCTCAAAGCCAGTACATGCAGTAGGATCAAAACCCAAATCCATTGGCTTCTCAGTTAGCCCTCATTGTCTGCCATGTTCAGAGAGTCTGGTTTGATCCCATGCTTTTTCAGTCCCAGTGGAGCTGGCATTGGTGAGCTCCCATTAGATCAGCCCCACCGTCTCAGTGGGTGGGTGCACTCCTCGCAGTCCTGACTTTCTTGCTCATGTTCTCCCTCCTTCAGCTCCTCATTTGGGCCTTGGGAGCTCAGTCCAGCGCTCCAATATGGGTCTCTGTCTCCATCTCCATCCTTCACCAGATGAAGCTTCTATGGTGATATGCAAGATATTCATCAGTATGGCTATAGGAAAAGGCCATTTCAAAAGCATCTTCAACAAATGGTGCTGGCATAACTGGATGTCAACCTGTAGAAGAATGAAAATAGATCCGTATCTATCACCATGCACAAAACTCAAGTCCAAATGGATTAAAGACCTCAATATCAATCTGAACACACTGGACATGATAGAAGAGAAAGTGGGAAGTACTCGACAACACATGGGTACAGGAGACCACTTTCTACGTAACACCCCAGCAGCACAGACATTAAGGGCAACATTGAATAAATGGGACCTCCTAAAACTGAGAAGCTTCTGTAAAGCAAAGGACACTGTCATTAAGACAAAAAGGCTACCTATTGACTGGGAGAAGTGTTAGCATTCTTAAGGGAATCATTGAGGCACTGGCTACAGAAGACGTCCACATTCTGTAGAAACAATGCGGCATCCATTCTGCACAATCTCAAAGTATCCATCCATGCAGATTGGACAACTGACAGAACCAAAGGGCCTGAGTCCTGTAGCTCCTTCTTCCGTGGTACTTCGAGGAGTATGGGTAGTCACATACACATCTCTGTCCTTAGACAGTTCCTTATCATCGCTGCTCACCACACAGCTGTCAGCATGGTGTTGGCGTAACCTTCTCCCATTTCTTCGTGGCCTTCCCCTTTCTTCAACAATCACAACAGAGTCATTGTGAGTGAGGTCCACAACCACAGGTTCCAAGGATTCACAGGTGAGGTCCACGATTTCATCCCTAGCAGATTCCACGAGTTCTATGGGTTCTGTTTCCAAGGAAATCTTAGGAGTTGAAGTTGTTTCCCAAGTTCGCTTCTGGGCTTGTCTAGAACTTACTGTTCTACCACACCGCTTTCTTTGAGGATTTCTTGTACTCATTGTGCTCTCTGGCTTCAATCCACAGAAAAGCAAGTGACATACACCAAGGTTTATGGGGAGGTGGAATGTTCTCAATCTCTCATGCCCACTGAGTACTCATCCCGTGGCTTACAATTTGGAGTCAATTAGATATCCAATATTTCCAAGTCTTGGAGTTGGTGCCATCAGGCAGATGCCACAGTCGAAGCGCTTGAGCAAGGACGTACCACCGCCACCAGTCGCTAAGGAGACCTGCTCAAGCAGGACTCCACTGCCTCAAGGAGACGCACTTCTGCTGGGCCCAAGAACAACATTTTAAAAGTGCTTGACCTCTGTTTTGGTGATTAACTGTCCTGGAGGGATAAGACATGGATATAGAGAATATAGAGAAATGTGACAAGTAGTGTCTTTCATAAGTATACAGAACAGAATAAACTTTTTATTCATGTATGATTTATTTTGCATACCAACTCAGTTTCACTTCCCTCCTCTTTTCTCATCTTTCTCCCCACTTCCATCTGCCTCTGCCTCTACCCTTCCCAATAGGCTCCTTCTCTATTTCTATTCAAAAAATGTCAGCCCTCCCATGGATATAAACATGAGATCTCATTTCAAGTTGCAGTAAGATTAATCATCTTGCCTCGTATTAAGGATGGTCAAGATGACCCAGTATGAAGAGTAGCATCTCAAAGTCCTGCGAAGGAGTTTGAGAGAGCCCCTTTCTCAGAAAATTGGGAATTGGTCTACCTCAAGACTCAGAGAAATTATATTTTAAGAGTGTAAAGAAATTGCCAGTATTCCAGTTTGAGTATGGTATTCAATTTTGTTTTATGTGTAATAATAATTATTATTATTTTAATTAATATACAATGAATTTTATTACATCACATTCATGCATGTGTGGTATGTCCTTTGGTGCTATTTGCCACTCTGTCAACTACATCGTTTGCTAATATTACTACCAATTCTATTCTTCAATTCAAACAGCACATTTTATTATGTGTGTGGGCTTGTTCAATATATGAGCTAGTGTATACTTTCTTCAAACTAGTTTCACAAGGTACTACAGCCCAAATCCTTCAAGCACTCAAGTGCCCCAAAATACATTTCTTACTTTCTCTGATTTAAACTACATGTACATATGTACACATACATGCACACATACACACATAAGCACACACACACACACACACACACACACACACACATATCTATACATACCAGAACACAGTTACATTTAGAGTCTGTGAAAAATCTAAATTCCAGAGTCTGTTCAATTAACATGATAACCTCCTAGTCTCTCCCCAATTCTTTGTAATGACATTGCTTAACTCTTTCATGATCAGAACAACTCTATTATGTGCATATAAATCCTATGAGGGTTTCATCTTATTTCCTGTTTGTCTAAGAAAAATTTGTTCCCAACAATCTTGTTTAATTTTGTTATTGGTTTCAATACTTTATGAATTACATAGTAGCTATTTACTAAGGTTTCTATAAAAATTGGTATATACATTTTGTTAAAAATTTCTCTGCATGATCTCTCTCCATCCGCTCCTCATCAGAACTTTGGGAGCTCAGTCCGGTGCTCCAATGTGGGGCTCTGTCTCTATCTCCATCCATCGCCAGGTGAAGGTTAAGGCTCACAGTGAGCCCGTCCATGCTGTAGAGTTCACATTCGTTGCCGTTGTCCTTGGTTTCTCAGTCCTCCTCCACCGTCAGCCACATTCAGAGAGTCCGGTTTGGTCCCCTGTTCCATCAGTTCCATTCCAACTGGACTTGGTGGTCTCCCGTTAGATCTGTCCCACCGTCTCAATGGGTAAACGCACTCCTCACGGTCCTGACTTCCTTGCTCATGATCTCCCTCCTTTTGCTCCTCATCGGGACCTTGGGAGCTCAGTCCGGTGCTCCTATGTGGGGCTCTGTCATTTTCTCCATCCAATGCCAGGTGAAAGAAAGTCAGAACCATGAGGGACGCGTTCACCCACTGAGACGGCAGGACAGAACTAATGGGAGACCACCAAGTCCACTTGGAATGGGACTGATGGAACATGCGACCAAATCGGACTCTCTGAGGGTGGCTGATGGTGGAAGCTGACCGAGGAGCCAAGGACAATGGCGATGGGCTTGGTCTCTACGACATGGACGGGCTCTGTGTGAGCCTTGTCAGTTCGGTTGCTCACCTTCCTGGACCTGGGGGGAGTTGAGAGGACCTTGGACTCAACATAGTGTAGAGAACCCTAATGGCTGTTTGGCCTCAAGAGGGAGGGAGTGGGGATGTGGGTGGAGGGGAGGGGAGGGAAGGAGGAGGAGGAGGGGAGGAGATGGCAATTTTTAATAAAAAATAAATAAACTGGAAAAAAAATTTCTCTGCATATATCCAAAATGTGGTAATTCATTGAATTAAATTTTCAAAATTCTAAGAATGAATTGAATTGAAATGAATTGAAAAATAAATGAATATTTGTAGATTTGAACATAAAATCGCAAAAATTTAGATGATATCTTTAATTACTCATCTGTTGAGATTCAGCAGAGCTCATTCTGTGTCTTGTATAATCTGAATAATGATGTAATAAATACATAAATGCAAGTGTCTATTTGCTGTGCTGACTTTCACTTCAAGAATGGACCATGAGAGGTATGCTTGAACCATAAGGCATTTCTATATTTACTGACTGAATTAGCTGCATATGCTTACCACAATGGGGCCTTCAGTTTCTATTCACATTACAAACACAAAATTCATGTGAATTCCCACAACTCTTACATGCTAATTAACTTGTTTGGTCATTTTAAATTATTCATTCTCTTTGAAATACAGCACTCTCATCTTAACTGCAGTTTTCCATATACATATTTTCTCAATGTATTACACTTACAAGTCTTAAATCAATGTCATAAAAACAATTTATACAAGAGTAACTGTTAGGACAATAGAATAAGTGATTAAAATTCTCCTAAGCCAAAATTCCATAACCAGATAAGTTTTAGCAATGAATTTCACACTTACAAAGTAGAGCTAATGCCAATATTCTTAAATTGTTCTTAAACAGGAAAACTGAAGAAACATCAATCAATTCAACTCATGATACCTCAATCATCTTGACACTCAAATCACATTACAACAAAATGACAAAAGAAAATTACTGACTGGTTTATCTTTAAAACATTGATACAAAAAATGTTCAATAAAGAATATCCAAATCAAATCCAAGGTCATACGCAAAGTACTATTATGATCAAGTAGAAGTCATCCCAAAAATTCCATGATATTTCAGTGTAAAATACTCAATAAATGTATTACATAAAACTCAAAACAAAAGGATAGCATCATTTTATGAGCTACAGTAAGGTCTTTACCAAAATCCAATACATCTTCATGATAAAAGTCCAGGAGAAATTAAGGATGCAAGGCACATACACCAACAAATCAATGTCAGTGTACAGCAAGCCTATAGCTAAAATCAACTTAAATGAAGAGAAACTCAAATCAATTCCACTAAATTCAGGAACAAGACAAGGTTTTCCAAAGTCTATATAATTTTTCAATATAGTGTAGGACAGAGACCTCTTGTTCATCCCTGCTGCCCAGAACTGAAATAATCACACAGAAACTATATTAATTAAATCTCTGCATGGCCCATTAGCTCTAGCTTCTTATTGGCTAACTCTTACATATCAAAATAGCCCATTTCTATAAATTAGTGTATCGTCAAATGGCAGTGGCTTACAGGTAAAATTTTGGCTTGTTTGACTCTGGTGGCAGAACCATTGCTTCTCTCTTGACTCTGCCTCCTTTCTCCCAGCATTCAGCTCAATTTTCCCCACGTAGCTCTGTTCCCCTTTAGCTCTGCTAAAGTCTCAAATCAGTTCCTTTATTTATCAATGGTAATTACAGCATAGAGAGGGCAATCCCACATCACCTTCCCTTTTCTGTTTAAATAAAAAGAAATGTTTTAACATTAACATAGTAAAATTACTTATAGAAATAGGTATCAAGCAAAATTATAGTTCCAATATTCACATGTACTTTATCTTTTATCATAACTAAGGAAAACTATAACTATAACTAACAATTTTTCAACTCCATCAAAGACTCTAGAAGGGTATAATATTACCTAAGTAAACAGGAAGTGCATTGTAAGTAACTTCCAAAACTCTAGAATCGACAGAGACACCTTACTACCTGGACAGTTTCTCAAAGTTCTTTTGTACCATTGGGGCATTCATCTTTAGCTTACAGGCCCATAATATCCAGTAGACTTTTTCATGAAGCAGGAAATTTTAAAGACAGGTCCACCTCTATTGGTAGTTTGTCATTAAATTTCTGTTGTAGCCTGAAGAATATCTGGCAGACTCTTTCACGAAGCAGGAACCCTGAAGCATTGCCTCACCTTTAGGCAAGTTCAAAAGTCATTTCTCTGTGGGTCCTGCATGTCCACATCAGCAGTCCAGGCCCAAATAGTTTCTTGCCCAAATGGTTACCAAACTCCATAAGGAGCCTCTTTAATGCCCATCTTCCTCTTGAAGTAGCAGGTGTACCAGGAGCAGATGTGTCTCATTGTCATGAAAATTCCTAAGTTATTTAAACATTTTAAATGCCATATTCTGAAGGACTCTGAAAGATTTGAAGAATACCCATCCATCTGAAATACATCTCTGTACATCTAGAAAATCTAACTAACATGACTACAATCTTGACCATTATAGATGACTCTTTATTAAGCTATATTTTAATTATAAATTACATTTATAAATGAGATGTTCAAACAAAATACCTTAATTAAGAGCACAATTATACATATAACAGAAGAGATGGAGAAGGACACTTTATACTAATAACAGGAACAATTCATCAAGATGAAGCCCCAATCCTGAATATATATGCCCCTAATATAAAAGAAACATAACTGGAACTCAAATCACGTATCAAACCCAACACACTAATAGTAGGAGATTTAAACACTCCTCTCACTTCAATGGACAGGTTAACCAGACATAAACTTAACCAAGAAATAAGAGAACTAACAGATGTAATGAATCAAATGGACTTAACGAACATATATAGAACATTCCACCCAAACAGGAAAGAATATACCTTTTTCTCAGCATCTCATGCAACCTTCTCAAAAACTGATCACATACTCAGTAACAAAGCAAATATCAACAGATACCAAAATATAGGAGTAACCACCTGTGTCTTCTCAGAACACCATGGAGTAAAGGTAGAATTAAACAACAATTCCAACCCCAGAAATACTACAAACTCATGGAAACTGAACTGTCAACTACTGAACCACACCTGGGTAAAGGAAAAAAAATAAAGAATTTAAAGTCTTCCTTGAATTCAATGAAAATGAAGACACAACATACCCAAACCTATGTGACACTATGAAAGCAGTGCTAAGAAGAAAGTTTATAGCACTAACTGCCCACATAAAGAAAGCTCACATTAGAGACTTAACAGCATACCTGAAAGCTCTAGAAAAAATGAAGGTGACTCACCCAGGAGGAGTAGAAGACTGAAAATATTCAAACTGAGGGTGGAAATCAACAAAATAGAAACAAAGAAAACAATCCAAAGAATCAATGAAACAAAGAGCTGGTTATTTGAGAAAATCAACAAGATTGACAAACCCCTATCTAAACTAATCAAAAGGCAGAGAGAAAACACTCAAATTAACAAGATCAGAAATGAAAAGGGGGACATAACAAAAGACACTGAAGAAATCCCAAAAATCATTAGATCTTACTACAAAAGCCTCTATGCCACAAAATTGGAAATGCAAAAGAAATGGACAATTTTTAGATAAAAACCATATACCAAAATTAAATCAAGACCACATGAGCAATTTAAATAGACCTGTAAGTCACGAGGAAATAAAAGCTGTCATCAAAAACCTGCCAATCAAAAAAGGACCAGGGCCAGATGGTTTTAGTGCATAAATTTACCAGAACTTCCAAGGAGAGCTAACAACTATACTCCTCAATGTGTTCTACATAATAGAAGAAGTAGAACAGTCATTGCCAAGCTTTTTTTATGAAGCGACAGTTACACTGATTTAAAAAAACACACAAAGGGTCAACCAAGAAAGAGAATTACAGACCAATCTCACTCATGAACATCAATTAAAAAATTCTCAATAAAATACTGTCAAACCAATTCCAACAACGCAGCAAAAAAAAATCATTCATTACGATCAAGTAGGCTTCATCCCAGAGATGTAGGGCTGGTTCAACATACAAAAATCTATCAATGTAATCCATCATATAAATAAACTGAAAGAAAAACAATTTGATCATTTCATTAGATGCTGAAAAGCATTTGACAAAATTCAATACCCCTTCATGATGAAGGTCTTGGAGAGATTAGGGATATAAGAATCATATATAAATATAATAAATCAATATACAGCAAGCCGACAGCTCACATCAAATTAAATGGAGGGAAAATCAAAGTGATTCCACTAAAATCAGGAATAAGACAAGGCTGTCCACTCTCACCATATCTCTTCAATATAGTGCTTGAAGTTCTAGCAATAGAAATAAGACAGCAAAAGGAGATCAAGGGGATTCAAATTGGAAAGGGAGAAGTCAAAGTTTTGTTTTTGCAGATGATATGATAGTATACGTAAGTGACCCCCAAAACTCTACCAAAAAACTCCTAGAGCTGGTAAATACCTTCATTTATGTGGCAGGATACAAAATCAACTCAAAAAAATTAGTAGCTCTCTTATACACAAAGGAAAGAGAAGCAGAGAGGAAATTCAGGGAAACTTCACCTTTTACGATAGCCACAAATAGCATAAAGTATCTTGGGGTAATACTAACTAAGGAAGTGAAAGATCTATTTGACAAGAACTTTAAGGCTTTGAAGAAAGAAAGTGAAGAGGACACCAGAAAATGAAAGGATCTCCCATGCTCTTGGATTTGTAAGATCAACATAGTAAAAATGGCAATTCGAGAGAGCTGCTTGGCCTGCAAGGGGACCTGACAGTCTGCCAGAGGATCCATCATTCTTTGGGGTGAGTGAGGAGTGAGTGCCCGAACTGAGGCAGCTGCCCGGAGAGGGACCACCGACATTCCACAAATCCGTAAACGATATCCTAGGAAACCAAGAAAAAACAATCAAACAGATAATGGAAACAGTGCAAGACTTGAAAACTGAAATGGAGGCAAGGAAGAAAACACAACCCGAGGGCCAACTGGATTTGGAAAATCTATGTAAACGAACAGAGACTACAGAAACAAGCATAACCAACAGAATACAAGAAATAGAAGAAAGAATCTCAGATTCTGAAGATACCATAGAGAAAATAAATGCACTGATCAAAGAAAACAGCAAATCCAACAAATCCTCATCACAAAACATTCAGGAAATCTGGGACACAATAAAAAGACCAAACCTAAGAATAATAGGCGTAGAAGAAGGAGAAGAAATACAGCTCAATGGTTCAGAAAATATATTTAATAAAATTATAGATGAAAACTTCCCAAACCTAAAAAAAGATATTCCTATTAAGGTTCAAGAAGCTTACAGAACACCAAATAGACTGCATCAAAAAAAAACATCCCCTCGCCATATTATAATCAAAACACAAAACATACAGAATAAAGAAAGAATATTAAGAGCTGCAAAGGAAAAAGGTCAAGTAACATATAAAGGTAAACCTATCAGACTAACACCTGACTTCTCTATGGAAACCATGAAAGCCAGAAGGTCCCGGATAGATGTTTTGCAGAAACTAAGAGACCATGGATGCAAGCCCAGATTACTATACCCAGCCAAGCTTTCATTCACTATAAATGAAGAAAACAAAATATTCCAGGATAAAAACAAATTTAAACAATACATAGCCACAAATCCAGCCTTACAGAAAGTAATAGAAGGAAATTCACAAACAAAGGAGTCCAGCATTGCCCAAAATAACTCAAACATCTAGCGACCCTTCACCAGCACATCGCAAAGAAAGGAAACACACAATCTCTACTACCAAATAAAAAATGACAACCAGAGTTAACATCCACTGGTCATTAATATCACTTAATATCAATGGACTCAATTCACCTATAAAAAGGCACAGGCTAAGAGATTGGATACGAAAACAGGATCCAACATTCTGCTGTTTACAAGAAACATACCTCAACCACAAAGACAGACATCTACTCAGAGTAAAGGGTTGGGAAAAGGTTTATCAAGCAAATGGACCTAAGAAACAAGCCGGTGTGGCCATACTAATCTCTAACAAAGTTGACTTCAAACTAAAATCAATCAGAAGAGATGGAAAGGGACACTTTATACTCATTACAGGAAAAATCTATCAGAATGAACTCTCAGTCCTGAATATCTATGCCCCTAATACAAAAGCACCCACTTATATAAAAGAAACATTACTAGAACTCAAGACAGCCATCAAACCAAACACACTGATAGTGGGAGACTTCAACACTCCTCTTTCACCAATGGACAGGTCAATTCGACAGAAATCTAACAGAGAATTAAGAGACTTAATAGAGGTAATGAACCAAATGGACTTAACAGACATCTATAGAACGTTCCACCCAAACAGGAAAGAATATACCTTCTTCTCTGCGGCTCATGGAACCTTTTCGAAAATTGACCACATACTCGGTAACAAAGCAAACTTCCACAGTTACAAAAACATATTAGTAACCACCTGCATCTTATCGGATCACCATGGATTAAAATTAGAATTCAACAACAATGCTACCCCCAGAAAGCCTACAAACTCATGGAAACTGAACAGTCAATTACTGAACCACAGCTGGGTAAAGGAAGAAATAAAGAAAGAAATTAAAGTCTTTCTTGAATTTAATGAAAATAAAGACACAACATACTCAAACTTATGGGACACTATGAAAGCAGTGCTAAGAGGAAAATTCATAGCACTAAGTGCCCACTTAAAAAAAAACGGAGAAAGCACACATTGGAGACTTAACAGCACACCTGAAAGCTTTAGAAAAGAAAGAAGCAGACTCACCTAGGAGGAGTAGAAGACTGGAAATTATCAAACTGAGGGCAGAAATCAACAAAATAGAAACACAGAAAACAATCCAAAGAATCAATGAAACAAAAAGCTGGTTCTTGGAGAAAATCAACAAGATTGACAAACCCCTAGCCAAACTAATCAAACGGCAGAGAGAGAACACACAAATTAATAAGATTAGAAATGAAAAAGGGGACATAACCACAGACACAGAGGAAATCCAAAGAATCATTAGATCTTACTACAACAGCCTGTATGCCACAAAATTGGAAAATGTAAAAGAAATGGACACTTTTTTAGATAAGTACCATGTACCAAAGTTAAACCAGGACCAGGTAAATGCTCTAAATAGTCCTGTTAGTCGCGAAGAATTGGAAACTGTTATCAGAAACCTCCCTACCAAAAAGAGCCCAGGACCTGATGGGTTCAATGCAGAATTCTACCAGAACTTTCAAGAAGACCTAATACCTATACTCCTTAAGGTATTTCATAATATAGAAACAGAAAAGTCATTGCCAAATTCCTTTTATGAAGCTACAATTACCCTGATACCTAAACCACACAAAGACTTAACCAAGAAAGAGAATTACAGGCCAATCTCACTCATGAACATCGATGCAAAAATTCTCAATAAAATACTGGCAAACAGAATCCAAGAACACATTAGAAAAATTATCCATTACGATCAAGTAGGCTTCATCCCAGAGATGCAGGGCTGGTTCAACATACGAGAATCTATCAATGTAATCCATCATATAAATAAACTGAAGGATAAAAACCATATGATCATCTCATTAGATGCTGAAAAAGCATTTGACAAAATTCAGCACCCCTTTATGATAAAGGTCTTGGAGAGATTAGGGATACAGGGGTCATTCCTAAATATAATAAAGGCTATTTACAGCAAGCCGACAGCTAACATCAAATTAAATGGAGAGAAACTCAAGGCCATCCCACTAAATTCAGGAACGCGACAAGGCTGTCCACTCTCTCCTTATCTCTTCAATATAGTACTTGAAGTTCTAGCAATAGCAATAAGACAAAACAAGGGGATCAAGGGGATTCGAATTGGAAAGGAAGAAGTTAAACTTTCATTATTTGCAGATGATTTGATAGTGTACATAAGCGACCCGAAAAACTCCACCAAAGAACTCCTACAGCTGATAAACTCCTTTAGTATCGTGGCAGGTTACAAGATCAACTCCAAAAAATCAGTCGCCCTCCTATATACAAAGGATAAGGAAGCAGAGAAAGAAATCAGAGAAGCTTCACCTTTCAAGATAGCCACAAATAGCATAAAATATCTTGGGGTAACTCTAACCAAGGAAGTGAAAGACCTATTTGACAAGAACTTTAAGTCTTTGAAGAAAGAAATTGAAGAGGATACCAGAAAATGGAAGGATCTCCCTTGCTCTTGGATTGGGAGGATCAACATAGTAAAAATGGCAATTCTACCAAAGGCAATCTATAGATTTAATGCAATCCCCTTAAAGATCCCATCAAAATTCTTCACAGATATTGAGAGTACAATAATGAACTTTATGTGGAAGAACAAGAAACCCAGGACAGCCAAAACAATCTTGTAGAATAAAGGTATTTCCATAGGAATTACCATCCCTGACTTCAAACTCTATTACAGAGCTACAGTATTGAAAACAGCTTGGTATTGGCATAAAAATAGAGAAGTCGACCAATGGAATTGAATAGAAGACCCAGATCTTAACCCACAAACCTATGAACACCTGATTTTTGATAAAGGAGCTAAAAGCACACAATGGAAGAAAGACAGAATCTTCAACAAATGGTGCTGGCATAAGTGGATGTCAACCTGTAGAAGAATGAAAGTAGATCCGTGTCTATCACCATGCACAAAACTCAAGTCCAAATGGATTAAAGACCTCAATATCAATCTGAACACACTGAACCTGTTAGAGGAGAAAGTGGGAAGTACTCTACAACATTTGGGCACAGGAGACCGCTTCCTACGTATAGCCCCAGCAGCACAGACATTAAGGGCAACATTGAATAAATGGGACCTCCTGAAGCTGAGCAGCTTCTGTAAAGCAAAGGACACTGTCACTAAGACAAAAAGGCAGCCTACTGACTGGGAAAAGATCTTCACCAACCCCGCAACAGACAAAGGTCTGATCTCCAAAATATATAAGGAACTCAAGAGACTAGACTTTAAAATGCTAATTAACCCAATTTAAAAATGGGGCACTGAACTGAACAGAGAATTCTCAACAGAAGAAATTCGAATGGCCAAAAGACACTTAAGGGCATGCTCAACCTCCTTAGCAATCAGGGAAATGCAAATCAAAACAACGCTGAGATACCATCTTTCACCTGTCAGAATGGCTAAAATCAAAAACACCAATGATAGCCTTTGCTGGAGAGGATGTGGAGTAAGGGGTACACTCATTCATTGCTGGTGCGAATGCAAACTTGTGCAACCACTTTGGAAAGCAGTGTGGATGTTTCTCAGAAAATTTGGGATCAACCTACCCCAGGACCCAGCAATCCCACTCTTGGGAATTTACCCAAGAGATGCCCAATCATATTACAAAAGCATCTGTTCAACTATGTTTATAGCAGCATTATTTGTAATAGCCAGAACCTGGAAACAACCTAGATGCCTTTCAGTGGAAGAATGGATGAAGAAAGTGTGGAATATATACATATTCGAATACTACTCGGCGGTAAAAAACAATGACATCTTGAATTTTGCATGCAAATGGAGGGAAATAGAAAACACCATCCTGAGTGAGGTAACCCAGACCCAAAAAGATGAACATGGGATGTACTTACTCATAATTGGGTTCTAGCCATAAATATAGGACATCGAGCCTATAATTCATAAAAAAATCCTAGAGAAGCTATATAAGAAGGTGAACCCAAAGAAAAACATATAGTTATCCTCCTGGATACTAGAAGTAGACAAGATTGCCGGACAAAAAATGGGAATATGGGGGTGGGGTGGGATGGGGAGAGGGGAGGATGGGGAGAGAAAAGTGTGAAGTGGAGGATGGGAAGAGCTTGGGGGAATAGGATGGTTGGGATATAGGAAGGGGGTATATGGGAACAAGGAATTATATATCTTACTTAAGGGAGCCATTCTGGGTTGGCAGAGACTTGACTCTAGAGGGGTTCCCAGGTGTCCAGGAAGACGCCCCCAGCTAGGTCCTTGGGCAGCTGAGGAGAGGGTGCCAGAAATGTCCAGTTCCTATAGCCATACTCATGAATATCTTGCATATCACCATAGAACCTTCACCTGGCATTGGATGGAGAAAATGACAGAGCCCCACATAGGAGCACTGGACTGAGCTCCCAAGGTCCCGATGAGGAGCAAAAGGAGGGAGATCATGAGCAAGGAAGTCAGGACCGTGAGGAGTGCGTTTACCCATTGAGACGGTGGGACAGATCTAACGGGAGACCACCAAGTCCAGTTGGAATGGAACTGATGGAACAGGGGACCAAACCGGACTCTCTGAATGTGGCTGACGGTGGAGGAGGACTGAGAAACCAAGGACAACCGCAATGAACATGAATTGTACAGCATGGATGGGCTCACTGTGAGCCTTGTCAGTTTGGTTGCTCACCTTCCTGGACTTAGGGGGAGCTGGGAGGACCTTGGACTTAAGATAGTGAAGTGAACCCTGATGGCTCTTTGACCTGGAGAGGGAGGGAGTGGGGGTATGGGTGGAAGGGAGGGGAGGGAAGGGGGAGGAGGAGGGGAGGAGATGGAAATCTTTAATAATAAAAATGAGAAGAAAAAGTTAATAAAGAAAATATGTTAAATAAAAAAAAGATCGGAAGGAGGGAGAAGATGAGCAAGGAAGTCTGGACTGCGAGGGGTTGGTCCACCCACCTGTTCTAAAGGGAGCTCACCAAATCCAGCTGGACCGGGACTGAATGAGCATGAGATCAAACTGGATTCTCTGAATGTGGCTGAAAATGGGGGCTGACTGAGAAGCCATTGATAAAGGCACTGGTACTTGTTTCTACTGTATGTACTGGCTTTTTGGGACCCTACTCTATTTGTCTATTTGGATACAAAACTTCCTAGGACTGGATGTGGGAGTGGGGGGCTTGGACTTCCCACAGGGTAGGGTTCCCTGCCCTCTCTTAAGGAGGGAGGGGGAAGGAGGAGCGTGAATGGGGGAGCAGAAGGGGAATGGGAGGAGGGGAGGAAGTAAAGTTAGTAAAGAATACAAAGACAAGAGTGATAATAATAAAATAAATATATAGGATAGTATTGTAAGGGAGTTTCAGTGAATATTTAAATCACCCATGATTAATTTTCCATGCACTTTTTTAACCCAAAACACAAAAGGGAAGAAGGCAACAAAAGACTTCTTTAACGTGATACAAAGGAGAACTCAGTTAGCTGAAAAAAATAACAAATAGCCATATCCTGAGTGATGATGCATAATTCTACTTGTTAAATATTAAGCAACCTCCAAACTCTCTGACCAATCACACAAGGTAAAAATAGGCTCATATTTTTGGGCCTCTACATTTGAGGTTTATTTTCACTCTTATTGCACTTCAGAAAATGTAAGGAACATATCCCCTATGCACTAATGGCTAATAATTATGTCTTATATGTTGAGTAGAAGACTATAGGTCACAATGTACAGAAAAGTAGTATACATGGAACTTCTGACATCATCATTAGAAGAAACAATGAGAATCTCTAGTTAATGGATATATCTTGCACTGCATTGTAATAGGTGGCTCTATAACAATATTACAGTTGTCAGTTACAATTTATGAATTTGTGTTCAAAAAGATCTTTTCTCCCTCAACTTTTGAACAGAATTTCTTTCTGGTCTTAACAAAATTATGTAGCACTTGGGGATAAAGATACATCCCAGTAGGCCTGCACTGGAAACCAAGATGGATAAGACCTCCACAACCACCATGACTTTACCCTTGGTGCTGTGGTAGACTGGGATAAAAGTGACCCAGACACTGCAGAACAAGAGCATGCTGAAGGTCAGCAACTTGGCTTCATTGAATTTGTCAGGGAGATTCCTGGCCAAGAAAGCAACAAGGAAGCTCACTAAGGCAAGAGAACCATGGTATCCCAAGACACAGTAGAATGCAGTCACTGAGCTCTTGTTGCACACAATGACGATTTGGCCGTGCACAGAGTGCACATCATTGTTAATAAATGGAGGAGAAAATCACAACCATATTGTACAGAGAATAACTTGGATGAGGGTACAGATGACAATGATGTAGTTGGAAACCAGGAAGTACCTCATCCTTCTTCCAGGGACTGTGACTTTGAAAGCCAGCAGCACAGTCACTGTTTTGGCCAACACAGTAGAAACAGCCACAGTGAATACAACTCCAAATGTGACTTGCTGCATGACACAGGTAGCTGAGTTGGGATGTCCAATGAAGAGTAAGGGACACAGGAAACTAAACATGAGTGAAATGAGCAAGATGTAGCTGAGATTCTGGTTGTTGGCCCTCACAATGGGGGTGTCATGACACTTCACAAATACTCCAAGAACCACAGCTGTGAATTCAGAGAAGCATAAGGCCATTAAGGAAAGAGCCAACCCCATGGGGTCTTTGTAGTTCGGAAAGATCACAACCTTTGGCATGCACTGGTTCTGTCCTCTGTTGGCATACTGGTCCTCTGGACACCTCACACATTTATCCACATCTGATGGAGAAAGGAAAGCATGATTAGAGCAACTTCAACCATTTGTTGGGAGGATATTTCAATTAATTGCTTTGGAGAAACATTGCATTATCTGCTTTTGTTGCTGAGGATGTAGTTGAGTGACACTGTTGCATAGCAATGCTTCCATTTCATAATACACATGCATTATCATTTTGAGTAACGAAATGAAATCATTATATTTTCTATTTAACTGTTTGTTGATGATGCCATTTATTATATTATCAGAAAGCACAGACATTTTCTGTAAATTCTAAATGTTATGATGAAAAAACTTAAACTGGTGAATTGACAGAAGTTTAAATAATTAACCATTGCATTACACAGAGAATATTTTAAAGTATTAGATCCCATGGTTTCCTTGCCTCCTGATGTCATTCTGTCTGTTTTCAGAATACTCTCCTGGAACTAGATGGAGACTGTGTCTTCTATTGGGGCAAGTCAGTTGATATCTTTTCTAGTTTGAATTTACCATCTCAAACACACTGACTGAGAAACAACACTAAAGAGAATCTGTAGGGACCTTTGGAGTCAGCACATAACATGCCAAGACCAAGTTCTCAATAAAAGGAAAATTATTTGTCACAGAGGACAGTGGGTTGGGAATAAGAGGCAATAACAGGAGATATAGAATGGAGGAGTAGGGTAAAACAATAAGAGAGAGGGGAAGGGTTTTTGATTAGGGAGGATGAAGAACTGCCTCTAGATAGAGAGGAGACAGATGTGACCTGTAGGAAAATAAAAATTTATGAAGATGAATGGCGAGCCCTGGATTAGCATGAATTCAAAGTCTGTCTCCATCATGACACACTTCTAATGAGACTATACCTGTACCAACAAGGCCATACCTCCTAATAAGGCCAATTATTGTGACTGTTCAAACTATCACTGCAATCTAATGGATGTTAGCAAGGCGAAGAGAATGAGGGAGAAGGGCAATACTTACTAGATCCATGTTTGCCATGCTCCAGAAGACTTAAGTCCTTTGATAATCAGAAAGTTATATGTGCTTGTATTATTTACATGAGTGTGTACATATAAGTGTAGCAACAAAGCTGAATATGCGAGTGATTAGGTTTATGGGGGAGATGAAGGAGTGAAAAATGAGAGATGAAAATTATATAAATATAATTTTTGTTTTAAAATGAAAAATATAATTAAATTAAATTAAAAATGAGTTTTCATTTTGTCCTCATCTGGTAGTATGAATCCTTTATCCCTGAGTCTTGTTCATAAAAAACAAAACCCTATCCTGAAAGTAGAAATCTCTGTACATACTTAGCATTAAAAAGCCCTACTTCTTGATTCCATCACCTTTGAGAACAAACGAATGTCTTTCTTCCTTCCTCTTTCCATCTCTGTGAGGGCCAGACTCTATAAATGTACTCAGGGGTAAAGAAGATATTAATGTAATATCATGAGCACAATAGCACAAGAATACCCATGCAGAGTGATAATACAGAAGGTTTATTTTGAGGTATAGCACCCCACATAAATTGTAATTGAAAGGCTAGAAAAGATTCCATTTCTGTGCTGGGCTCTTTTGAACCTCAGTCCCCAGGATAACCTAAAGACTTGCTTCAGAAGAGCCGAAGGCTCCCAGGATAAGCTGAAGGTCATAGGACCTCTCCTTGGGGGAAGTATTAGTTAATGGAGAAGCCTAACTTACATAAAGTTGCTGACTGCAGTCCATTCCCCCACCCAACTTTCCCTATCCACTGAGTGATATCAGCTGGGCAATATATCAGGCAGTCCTTGTGGTTAGCAAGGGGTCAGCAGACGCGGATGTAACCAGGGGGGCTGTTGCTATCCCCCTTAGCCTATCATAAACTAACACCTGAGTTTTACCTCATCTTTAGCCAATTATGATATAGGATATGTAATTTTGTATTCTGAGACTGTTACCTTGTGATTGTTGTGTGGCTTTAGTCTTTATAAACTACTAACAATAGTAGGTGGGATCCTTCTCCTTCCTGCTTTGTCAGACTGTGAGGCAGAGGACCTGTGCTAACCAGTACTTAAACAAAACCTTGGTTTTGCATTTGGAAGTGTGGTTCCATGGTGGTCTTCTTGGGGGTTCTAGGTCTCAGGCACAACATTTGGGGGCTCACCTGGGATGACCCAAGAACCCCCAGACCCTTATCCCGAAGGTTGTTGGACCACCAGTGAGTAATACTGTCTGTCAGATGTTTGTAGCCATTTGTAGCTGTGATTTGTGATTTCTGTCTGTTATGTGTAAATCTGGTAGCATGTTAGCAGGCAGATCCTTTTTTTTCCTCTAGCAAGGAGTTCCCCTTTCTTTGTGGGCTGGAAATTCTTTTTCCTTTTAAAACAGCCCACGCTGGTGTCTGTAGCGGCATGCCATGTCTGAAGCTGTGAGGTGGTCCATAATGGTCAATGTCTGGAACAACTGACAGATGTGTCAGTAGGGCCGGGATCACAGGCATCTAAAGAAAACAGTTCTGGAGCCCACTGGGAGAGCAGGCTCCCGTCTGGAGGTTCCTCCTCATTGTCCATAGCCCCCCAAGAAGCCTGGAATCTTTGCAGAATGGGGAAGCTGCTTCTGATCAGCTTCCTCTTTTGGAGGGTTTGGAACCCCATCTGGAGGATATTAAGTCCTCAGTAATCCAGAGCCTCCACTGGGAGCCTGGGTTCATATGGTCTTTGGAATCTTGGCTGTATCTCAAGTCAGGGAACATAACCAGGACATCAGACCTTTGGTTGAGTTTTTGAAGCCTCGCTGTTTTCTTTCTGTTGCTTTTATTTGGTTTCTGATGGTTGGTTGTTTCTTTGTCTATTGTGTTTAAGATTTGACTGACGAGGACTGGCCTAAATGTGTGGAGGAAAAAGGGAGTGCATAACAGGAATAATAGCACCTCGGCTGCTGCCAGTCTAGGGTCTACACCCCTAGCCCAGTCTGATGGCAGAGAACACACTTCCTGGGTGCTGAGAGCCAAGACTGCGTGCAATGTGGCAGAGGACCACAAGCTCCTCTGCCACAAGGTGACAAGCTCCGTGCATGCTGGAAGCATGCCCTGCACACTCTGGGGTCCCTCAGGCAGGGCTCAGTGGTGGGGCCCACAGGGCTCCAATAACAGTAGCAGTGTCTGGGATGGAGCAGGTGGCGAAGTTGGCATGCTGCACCCACTGGGGGCGAGGGCAGAGGTGTGCAGATCAGAACAGCCCTGGTGGGAGGAGAAAACAGGCTACAAGAAGCCTGGGGGTTTGCAACTTGCAGCAGTCTAAGAAGTGCCACAGTACCAGGGCACAGCTGAGCCTTACAGCTAGGGAGCCATCTGAGCCCAGCCTGGGAAGTGAATATTTTCCTCCATGCCCCTCTCTGCAGGCCCTGTCTAGGTATCTTGAGAAAGGGACCTACACCTGTGCGTAGGGAATTGACTGCTTACAATTGAAAAACTGCATGAATGAAAAACAGAGAATCTGAGATTATGGCCAGAAAAAAAGTTAACTTTTTTTTTTTTTTTTTTTTTAAGAAATATTGTCAACCAAGGGCACGCTGTGCCCACCAGGGCTCCCAATCCCCTGATTTCTTTCCTAAACCAAGTTCTTCACTGTGATAATATTCAAGGTCTCTTGTGCTGGCCAGCAGTTTTCCATCTTAACCCTTTTCTGTTCTTATACTGCTTATAAAAAATGTTAAATTATACCAACCTGCATACTTTGTGGAGTGCTAATTTTTAAAGTAAACATCAAAGATGCATAATGTTTTGGAAAAATATGCTTTTGTTTCCCCAGGAAAAGAAAAATATATGGATTTTTATTCTTTATATACATTGAGCTACAAATACTTATTCCCTTTTTATGAAATTGGATACAAGTTATTATTGATTAAGATATATATTTTTGCTTTTGCTTTAAATGTTATATCTATGCAATGTTCTGCTGGATGAAATCTCAGAAAAAAAATTTGTTGGAAATTTACATATTGTCTGGGAAATGAGAGGAAAGACAAAAACTGTGATAGAGGTTTTAATGTTGTCTGGAAAGCAAAAGAAAGCAGGATACTAAAATAATAAAGGAAAGATAAGAAAAAAAAGGAGTTTCTTTAAAAATGTCTGACTAAACCAATGGATCAGAGATAGATGGAGAGCCAGACCTGAAAATTGCATAAGGTATATCGAAAATTGTAGAAGATGTGTAAAAAGTTGTGGAAAAGTGTGAAAGGTCAGAGGATGTGAACTATGTTTGCTGTGGTTTCTCATACCTACAAATACTAAATTTAAAAATAAAAGATAAAAATAAGCTGAATGTTTGACATATTAGGTTAATTCTGGTTTTAAAAAGTCTTGTTTGCTTGTTAAAGGGTCATGTCTATTTATTGAGAAAATTGTGTATGCTTGTTTTGTTGAAAAATTAGTTTGTGGTAATTATAAGTTTTGTATTTATAATTTTTCTCTGAGCTCTGGTCACTAGATTCTGGTTAGCAAGAATTTGGATGTCTTTTTGATGTAGATAATGTTAAAACTGTTTTATGCTGCTCTTTATTGAAAAGCCGCACCTCAATGATTTTATACACAAGAATGTACCTTTCTCTGTCAGTTAAACCTTGTAATTCAAGAGTCACCCAGGTAAAAACATAATAAAATCACAGGGGAAAGTTGAGACTACATAAGAGTCCCCAAAAAAGTCCAGATGCAAGAATGGACTTTAATAGTTTTAGAAACACCAATGCCAGATGATAGTCATCAAAAACATCAGCTACAATAAAATTACATACATTATGGAACATTTGTGGTTATAAAATATTTTGTGTTGTTAATGTTTAGATTTTAAAAAGTTAAAAACAATGGTTTTAAAATATCTATCATTAGTTAAGGTCTAACCAGTCTTAAAAATGTATGTATAGCCTCATTGTCCTTGCTAACTTTGGTAAGATTAAGCTGTTTGGATAAACTAAGTCATATATACTAAAAAGAACTAGTAGCTTTTCCATTAATATATGGCAATATAATACAAATTTGTTCTATTTTCTTACCCTCAGAATGACTAATTTGGTTTCTTTATTAGCTTCAATCTATAGTCATTAATTTAAAGGTTAAATCTGATAAAAATATGATATAAAGTCCTAGTCCTATTAAGGGTGCAAACTTATTATAGACTGTTAGAAATACAAGTTAATAATCAGTCATCCTTAAAGTATTAATAAAATTACAGGGATAAGTCTTATTTAGTTTCCTGATATGTTTTTAAAGTCAAGCTTAAAACAAGTAATTTGTAGCAAAGTTTGTCTAATCAGATATACTTGGGTATCCCTACATCAGCGATCAGTGGAATGTGGCATTTATCAGACAGAGACTCCCAGATCCTAGCAATGACCCAAGGTCTCCAAAGAAAATTGTGGAACACCACAATGTCTCCACCTGGATAATGATGATGCTGATCTCTGGGCAAGATACTCCAATGGTTCAACCTGCTGCCAGGACCTAGCCCAGACTGTGGACACTGAAGAACTGATTGCACCACTTTTGCCTAGACAAAATAAGATCAGTATTTTACATGTCCCTCCGTAGGAACATCTCACCTTATGGACCTGGTAAACCCTGCTGCTCTCATACTTCTGCCTGCAATGCTGTGGAGACCTTGGTATGACTGTATATTGGCTGGTCCCTGTCATTTTTTAATAGATTTAAAAGTTGTTTGGTGTCTACTTAAAATAATTTATTTATCCTTCTGAGATCCCTGACAGTATTGATGGCTAGACTAGATGTAGCTTTGTTAACTTGACAGCATCAAAAATTTAAGATATAAATGTAGGTTACAACAATATAAATAAATAATTAAAATATAAAAATTTTTCAGATTTCATTCCCCTTCGGTTATAGTTCTGATAAGCTAATAGAGCAATGACTATTTACTGTTTGGGTCACAAGCTTAGGGTTTTAAATTTCTTTTGGTTGTCTTCTAAATATAAGTTTGCATACTTTTAACCCAAATCTATGTTTATTGCTAGGACTCAAAGGTATGAGTTTATTTCTGCTCTTTTATAGTTAGGGAAAGATTAGCCAAGTCAAAAAAAAAAAAAGGATTGGACTCTTCACTAGGATGTTTTTGTTTTGTTTTAAGATTTATTTATTAAATATACAGTGGTCTGCCTGCATATTTCCCTGCAAGCCAAAAGAGGGCACCATATCTCATTACAGATGGTTGTGAGCCACCATGTGGTTACTGGGACCTTTGGAAGTAGAGCCAGTGCTCTTAACCTCTGAGCCATCTCTCCAGCTCCACTAGGATGGTTTAAATCCTGGTTGAATAGCTTTCCTTGGTTAACTATCCTTATTTCTGCTGTTATAGGATTTTTATTGGTTTTGTTGTTTATTTTAGCTGTTTGCCCATATATAATCAACAGATTGGTACAGTTTGTAAAACAAAGGCTTAATACCATTCAGCTTATGGTTATGCATACTAATAATAATGTATATTGTTCTGCCTATTATTCCATTTCCAAAGAAGGTGAAATAGAATTTGCAAGTTATTCTCATCCGGTTGAAGAATCTGAGTTCAGGATTGAACTCCACATAGAACTCTTAGGGAGTAATGAAAGACCAGAAAAAGATTCCATTTCTGTGCTGGGCCCTTTTGGGATCTTGACCTATACCCCAGCTCCCAGGATAACCTGAAGGCTGCAGAAGTGCTGAAGGCTGCCTCCAGCACCCAGAATAAGCTGAAGGCCGTAGGTAGAACCCCTCCTTAGCTAATGGAGGAGCTTAAGTTAGTTACATAAAGTTATTGGCTACAGCCCATTCCCTCACCTAACTTCCCCTATCAGCTGGATGATATAAGCTGGGAAATATATCAAGCAAACCCCTGAAGTTAGCACAGTGTTAGCAGATGTCTGAAGGATGTAACCAGGGGGACTGTTGCTATCCACTTTAGATACTAACAGCCTATCAGGAACTAACTACTGAACTTTACCTCAACTTTAGCCAATTATGATATAGGATATGCAATTTTGTATTTTGAAACTGTAACCTTATGATTTTTTTTTGGATTTTGTCTTTATAAACCCCTTACAGTAGTAGATAGGGTCCTTCTCCCTCCATCTGCTATGTCAGACCGTGAGGCAGAGGACCCATGCTAACCTGCACTTAATAAACAAAACCTTGGTTTTGCATTTGGAAGTGTGGGTCCATGATGGTCTTCTTGGAAGTAATAACAGTAATCTCTACCAAGTCAAATATGAGAAATGTAATTGCAATTGTATTGAATTGCAGAGTGATGATGTACTTCTAGATTTTACATCATTTTTATTTAGGAAAATGCATTTATGGACACAAGTAATTAGTTAGTTTGCTTAAGGAACTAAATATTGGTCCTAGTTGTCAAGAGAATGTACTACTCTTGCAGTAGATGTGAGTTCAGTTTCCATGACCCATGACATGGATCTCATGAGTATCTGTAAGTCTAGCTACAGGATCATTGGTTGTTACAGTGACATTTCACTTGTATTTTAATAAAAAAAATGCTTGCCTGAAGATCATAAGTACAATGTTAAACTACTAGGCATCAGGTAGTGTTGGCATACACCTTTAATCCCAGTATATAAGAGAGTAAGGCAGATGAATTTTGTTAGTTCAAGGCCACCCTGAGCAACACAAGATCAATGCAGAAACATCCAAGTGGATGTGGCTCACACCTTTAATCTGAGTATTAGGGAGTCACATACCTCTAATCCTAGAATTAGATGGAATATAAAATGGGAAAAGAGAGAGGATCTACTGCTTAGTCTGCAGTTGCCCAACCTTGTTAGAAGTAAGACTTCTCTAGTGACTTGTCTGCTTTGATTTCTAGTTTTTAAGTTGAATCCTAATATCTGTCTGTCAGATTTTATTATTCATGTTGCAGGATGTTTATCACATGCGCACCTGTAATTGTACACACATATTATATACATATATATAAATAAATAATAAAAAATTTTGAAATTTTGTTGTATTTATTGTTGTAAATGAACTTTACTCTCATTTGTTTTTATATTTAAAATGATCTTATTAAAATTTTTAAGAATTAATTTAAAATATGTGGTATGTGAGAGGACATAGAGATCAGAACACAACTCTACATATTGGCAACCACTTCCTGTTACATGGGTCCTTGGGATGAGCTCATCATGAGGTTTAGTAGCAAGGAATATAACTTCTGTGTCATCTTACCACCCATAAATGTCCTTTAAGGATTTTCATTATATAGGATGACAGGCAGTAGGATAGAAAAACTATCAAGCTGCCATCTTTATAAAACCAACACTAAACAAATAATCATTTGACTAATATGGGTTGTGTAGAAGACAACACCATTTGGATTACTGTGGTTAGTTGCTTTCATAGGAAACAATTTTAATCTTCTGTGTTTTGACATTACTAGCTGTGTGCTCTATATAAAAATATTTACTAAAGGACTTCAAATTTTCTACATCATGTGTCAAATTGTATCCACATTTCCTTGAATTTCAAATCACTTTGATCTTCTGAAAAATGTGTCTCTGGAATTTATTTGAGGCCATCTGTCTAATACGTAGCAATGTCTGATAATTTTACAAGTAATGATTACCTCTCCTTATTTATCTTACAGAGAATTTGGATTTGGTTCCTAGCACATACATAACTACGTTCAATTGATCTCTTCTAAATTGATTCCTGCTTGTACATGGTGCCTATTAACTTTAGTGACACAAACACATATGTTAATAGAAAAAATAAATACCATTAAAGATTCATGAAAGAAATAAAATTTACATGGAGTTTCAGAGGAGATTAATCACTATTAAAGATCTTGTTGAAAATTCACTCACACTCTAATTTGATTATCAAAAATGTTTTTTTTCTGAGAAAAGACCACATACTATTGATTTTCAGTGAGGCAAAAATGTATGTCATGGAATAAGGTGGTTAATTAAAGTGGCATTGCTAATAATCACAGTGCTATGTAAACAAACTTGGGAAAGTAATATATTTTATTTCTGCAATGGCCTTTTAGATACTATGATCATCCCAGTGCATTTCAGAGAGGATGATCTATGTGAGGCATTCATCTCATGGTGTAGGAGGTCCTTCTATATTTGTGTTGCTTTCATTGGTTAAATAAAGAAGCTGCCTTGGCCTTTTGATGGGGAAGAAACTTAGGTAGGCGGGGAAGACAGAACTGGATGCCGAGAAAAAGAGCAAAGTCAGAGAGCCACCCACCATGAAGCTGCCAGGTCAGACATGCTGAATATTTCCCAGTAAGCCACGACCTCATGGTGTTATACAAATTATTTGAAATGGGTTGAATCAAGATGTGAGAGTTAGCCAAGAAGAGGCTAGATATAATGGGCCAGGCAGTAATTAAATAAATACAATTTTGGTGTGGTTATTTCGGGTATAGGCAATCCGAGCGGCCAGGCGGCCAGGCGGCCAGGCAGCCAGGAGCTGGGCAAGATGAAACAAAGGACCCACTCCTCCATACTACAATCTTAGAAGCAAATACTCACTTGTCTCATTAGAAACTTCATTTTGTGGGCAGGGATGGCAAACAAAACAACAGGCTGCCATTCCCTTCTGTCAGAATTTTCTTGATCCAGGACCACAATCAGCACTGCACACAGATGGTGGCATCTGCAGGAAATTAGACACATGCTGGTATCAGGAATTTCACCTACTCTTTCTATAACTGTATTGTTTTATCTTGTTGAACTATCAATAATTTTATTTTATGCACACCAAATGAGTAACCCCATTAAACATAATATGTTTCATAATGCCAGGAATGTGATTATATGTGAAGAAACTGATGTAAAGTTGAGTAGCTTCCTAATCCTAGAAATTTAGAAAGATTAGGTTATTTGCTGTCAGCAAACACTATAGAGCTTGCAAACTTGTTTTTCTACTTAGTTTTTTTTTTATCAACTTGACACAAAGTACACATCAAAGTAAGAGGGAACCTTAACTGAAATATATATCTCCATTGATCTAGCCTGCTGCCAAATTATTTAAGCATATTGTTAATTGGTAATTGAGTAAGACTGCCCAACCTATTTTGGGCGGTGATGTCCATTGGAAGGGCTGTATGAGAACTCAAGCATAGAAAGCCAGCAGGCATTTTTCCTTCATGCTCCAAGCTTTAGTTGTAGTCTCAAGATTCCTGCCTTCTCATCTCTTTATTGTAACCCATGAGCCAAATCAAACCTCCTCCTCAATTTGACTATGATTAGTGTTGAGTCACATAAAAAGCATGAAAAACTAGGAAAGCTGGACATCTGGAACAGAAGAAATATTTCTTCAAATCTCAGCTAGAACACATGAACTCCAAAATAGCACTACAAAGCATGACAGAGTGTAAAGAAAAAAAAGAGCTAAATAAGAAGAGCATTGTGCATTTGTGGTGAGGATTGCTGAACTGATGTGTGTAAGCTGGGAGAAAGAGTGTTTCCTGATGTAAAACTGCTTTACAAAGGTTGCAAATATTTAAACAATCTGAATAAAGTTTAGATTTAGGAGGGATTTCCTAAAATGTAATTGTAAACATTTCTATATAATCAAAAAAACCTGTCCAGACTCAAATAACCACACAGAAAATGTATTAATTACAACACTTCTTGTACTATTAGCTTATGCATATTTCTAGTTCACTCTTATATTTTACTTTTTTTACTTTCTATTTTACCACCAGGCTTGTGACCAACTGGCAAAGTTCTGGCTAGCAGCCTATGTCTGTCTCCAATGGTGGCTCCATGGCTTCTCTCTGACTCTACCTTCTTTCTCCCAGCATTCAGTTTAGGTTTCCCTGACCTTTGCTCTGCCCAGCTAGAGGCCCAAAGCAGTTTCTTTATTAATCAATGGTAATCACAGCATATAGAGGGGAATCCCACATAATAGAGCTCTATATACTGCTTCAGATAGCTGTTGATGATTGGGTGGTCACTTTGCATACTTTGTTCAATATTGAGTTCTGTGTATCCTCTGTATGGGCTCTTTCATGCTCTCCACAGTATGATTAACTACAAATCTTACTTTTTTTTGTGGTTATCCTAAAACAATATGTAGTGGCATTTCATTTGTATTTTAATAAAGGTTTCCTGAAAATTAAAAAATAAAACAGCCACACTGGCCAGACTTACAGACCAAGCAGCAATGAAACATTTTTAATTAAAGTAGACACAATTACACACACCTTTAACTTCAGTAAACCCATTAGCTTGCCATAGAAATCAGGTAGTAGTGGTATATGTCCTTAATTTTAGAATTAGAGAGGATTATAAAATGCGAGGAGACGGCTTTTAGTCTCAGTCTCATTCTGTGGTTGCCTGGAGGCAGGATCACCATTTTTGGACTTTGGTAGAAATAAGAGTCAGTGACTGGATACTTTGTTTTTCTGGTCTTCAGGTTGAACACCAACTTTTGTCTCTGAGTTTTTAATAATTGTGTTTCATTTTAGTGCCCAAATTTAGGGGCACTAATTCATAAAACATATCTGTTTGCCTGAGTCTTTATGGAAACCAGCCCCATGCAGAGATGGGATTGGAATTCTAGCTCTAAGAATTAGAACCCAAATCCTGCCACTGGGGTTCAGGAGAAGCACTAGTGATTCTAGCTTCCATCCAGCCCAGCTTAGCTTTCTTGACTGCCATGCCCATCATTTCTGCCACTCCACTGGACATCTATATGGCTTTCCATGGCCCCTGGTAGCTGCCTGTGGCTCCTGCAGTTGCATTGCTTACCCCAAGCCCTAAATGTGTGCTACTCCCAGGTGGCTACTATAGCTTCCCCTGACTCCTATGACCCACGTGCAACTGCTGTGCCCTGACTGGTGTTTCTTTCACAAATTTCTCTTCAGGTTAGTTTTGAGTTATGTTTAGAAAATCCACATGTTTAACTGGCTACATCATTATTATAACTTAAAAGACTCAACTAAAACATGATTTTATCAGAAGAAAGTCATCTGATAACTATAATTCTTTCCTATTTGTAAACCACTCATAAATAATGGCAGATAATATCCTCTTCCAAAAGTTTAAAAACCTGCTGTGGGAGCTCCTTCAGCTAATAGTCTTTAAGATACCAGCCCACTTGGGTGTGGTCTCTTATAATAGAAATTACTCACTCTCTTGCTTCGAGCTCTTACTTCCAGCTGCTAGACTCCATTCCTGTTCCCTGTTCATGCAGAGGACTGTGATCTAGGACTGTGACCTGTAAATTTACCCCTATATAAATAACTCTTTATTATACATATTTTTAACTAGTGTGGGATTATTTTGTACTTCCATTATCATCTGGCACCCAAACATTGGGACGAGTCCACTCTTTTTGGTATCAGTTGGCACATTGGGCACTGACTTTCCTGCCCATATCTCCAGCTATCACTCAGATGGCTGCTCAGTGTTTCCTGGCTCACAATCCACACATTGCTTCTTGATGCATTACATGCTGGCCCACACGCTGCTACCTGTGGTCCCTGAGGTACACGCAGTCTGCAGCTTGCACTAATGGAAAACTATGGGTTTTCTCTTTATCCTGGGCCCCAACTCTCCAAATTGTTTCATTGCCTTAATAATTGCTCTTATTTTGTTAAACAAAGTATACTTTTAGTACCTAAGTGAGCAACATGTGCTAGTCACGCTAGTCACTGCTACTAGCATCTCTTGGACACAACTGCAACCACAACACCTGCTGGCCAGTAATGATTATTACACCTTCTCCAATTCATTGTAATTGCTTTACAACAGGTAAGATTTGAAAAACTACAAAAATTACTGGTAGCATAACTATCCAGGAGTTCAATAACCATTTTGATTATACCATGAATGGTATTCTGCAAGGTTTATGTAATTTTCATTCTACATCCCTTTATTTGATTCTAAGAATTAGTTTTGTTTTTCATATTGTCTCATTAAAAATGGTTTTATAACAGGGTCAAAAAATGAGGCACTTTTAGAAATAATACAGTCTTTACAGACTAATAATGGACAGCTAGTTGAGAAGATCAATACTATGGAAGGGATAGAATCAATTTGACAGAAATATCTGAAAGAATTTGTGCTGTTGAATTTAACAATCAGAGTTTATTGAAAAGTTATGACAGATTAATGGATAAGGTATCTCTCCAAGAAAATAATATAAACACCATCAAAATTATGTTCAAGGATGAGATGTTATTTTTACTGGACAAGTTTCATACCTTGATATCCTCAATGATGGCAAAAGAATAGAACACTGGACAGAAGATTCAGACTTTACAAAAAGAGTAGTAAAAAGAATTGAAACAATTGAGAAATTTATTGAAATTGATAATCAGGGACAGAAGGTACAAGGATGGGATTTAGCCTCATCAGTTCATGTTAGAGCCTGAGATGACTTACACAGAGTATTAACTGCATATCTGATAATTTTCTCTGAAAGACCATCTAGCACAAAGTACTCTAAGGAAGTCAAAGAATATACATGGGAACCAATACATATGAGTGATATAAAAGAAATTAATCAAACAATGGTTTCTCATGAATTACCAGGACACATAAAGACAGTCAATGCTCCAGCAGATGTCTAAGAAAATGAAACCGTTTTTTACTTATAATACAAAGCCTATTACAGATATTCCACACAGTCCTACAGGTTAGGTAGTTATAATAGAAAGATCAAATCAAACTATAAGGATATGTTAAACAAACAGAAAGGAATGATAAAAACCCAGAGGAAGAGATTGCATGATATTTTATTGACTTTGAACTTTCTTAATACTGATAAGGAGCAGCAACTTCAGAAAGACATTGGACAATAGAAAATAAACTTCTGAATTAAATCAGCCAGTGTATTTCAGGAATGTGTTGACCTCAGAAGATTCAGGAGATGTGCTACATTGGCTAAGGGGTTTTGCTCCTTTTACCACAGGAGAAGAAAAGCTATGGATGCCATCAAAATTAATCAAGATTTGTTTTGAAAAGGGGAAACCTCTTGATAAAGGGAAATGACCACTCATTCACAGAAGTGACAATTCTACATGCTGTAAGGAAATCTCAAGGGTTGGGGAAGGATTCTGTTCTTGATTTCGCATGAAAATATCCATCTTCGAAAAGTCAAGAATCTTCAGACATTTACATGCCTAAAGAAAAAAAGATAGCTATCTAGAAAGAATCACCAAGCATAGAGAAACCTGACTTATGATGTCATTATCCTCTTCAGGGTAAAATCTCAGTACCTAAACAAACATAAAATCTAGGAATAAAAAACTATGCTTTTAAAATTTTTACTTCTCCCCATATCTACTTTCATCTCTATGGAATCTTTATTTGAATATCTATTGAAATACAAACTTTCTATTGTGATGAGAGAAATGTTTAAGTTTTCCACAATGAACAATAAATTTTCCCACAGTAATGTTTAAAGTCTCTAGGAAAAAGATGGGGTCCCACAACAATGATTCCACCTGATTCATATAATGTCATTCAGCTGATGAAACCACTTAAAGATCAGTTTTGAACTTCAAACTTCTCAATACAATCTAGAGATGATTCAGCATCACAGACTACTCTAGCCAGAACCTGAGACAAGCCCTACATCTTACCATTACTCTTAGACTGGTCAAGAAATAATTCAGCTACCTCTCCCAGGACATAACAATTAACTCAATTTATTTTTCAGGATCCCCTAAAGATACTGTTGTCCCAGATAGAAGGCAGTAAATTTACGGATGTGACACTCACTTTCCCAAGAGGTTGGGTAGGTGGTTTTTGATCATTCACTGGTATATGGATATTATAGATATGATAGGATAAAAGGGTAAATTATTAAATATACTCTGAAAAGAAACATAGGGGTAGATAAATGATAATGTAAAAAAGTAGATTATTGAATCTACTTCTGAAAAGCAACTACTACTTTTAAATATTTAAAATTGGATTGTACTGTTATACATTTTATACAAGTTTTGTATGTTGATACAAATTTGAGATTAATTTTGTTAGAAAATGCTGTACATACATTTCTACTCTTGTTCAAGGTATTACACCTGTATAAGTCATTTAACAATGTAATGCAAGTTTTTAAGGACTATTCCTTGAAAATTATCATTACCAACTGTTTAGAATAATGATGAAATGCACTTAAGTAGTTAATCACCTAGTATAAACTTGTAGTCATATTAGGTACACTTTCAAGCTCTAAAAAAAGATATATATTATATACAGATCAAGTTCAAACACTTCAGAAATCTATAGAATATAGCACATAATATGTTTTAATAACCCAGGTTTATCTTTTTTATAACAATGAGGCATGTGTGCTCCTGGCAGCGCCAATTAACTTCAGAGAAGAAAATGGACATCGAAGAAACTCCACACGGAGTTTGCTTTCTTTGTGACAAAAGGAAGCTGCTGGGCAAGAAAAAGACTGCTGATAGTATGCTGCCCTAATTGGAAAAGCAGGAGACTAAAGAACATGACTGACAAACATTGCCAAGACAAGGAGAGACAGTCCCCACCAACAGACAACCCTTCAGAATATCCTGCTTAACAGATAAGTCTGTCTAATATGCTAGGACTGTAGGCCCAAGATGGATGCCCTTACATTGCAAGGGATCTTTGGGTGAATGTCAAGGTAACCAGTTCTTTCTGTCATTACTCATATATTTTGAAAGTTCCTTGCTTGCACTTTCTGTTTACTCAGTTAATATTATATCCTTCTTGGGTTTCTGATGAAGGTGAAGATGAGATAGTTATATTTATAGCTTTCCTTCTTTACCTGACAAGGAAGGCAAATTATGATAGAAAGTAAAGTAGGTACAATAATTTGTACTCACCAAGATAAGAAAGATATGGAGTATTTTCTTTGAATTTGCCAAATGCAAATGGACTAGACACTGTTGATGTATTTATTGCTTGTATATATTGAATATACTTATTTTTCTTATTGTATATGGTTTTTATATCAGTTATAGCATTTTTAAATTTTAGACAAAAAAAATATAATGACATTTTATTTTCATTTTAATAAATAAAGCTTGCTTTAAAATCAGAAAATTAGAACAACCACACTGCGCAGCCTTACAGATGACTCTAGCCAGCAATGACACACACCTTTAATCCCCGTAGCCGAAGTAAATACATACCTTTAATCCTAGTAGCCACACTAGATTGCATAGAAACCAGGCAGTAATGGTGCATGCACTTAATCCCAGAACAAAATAGGATTATAAAATAGGAGGAGACAATCTCAGTCTCAGTCACATTCTGAGGTTTCCTAGATGGACTATCGCCATTTTTTGGACTGAAGTTAAGGTAAGAATCAGTGGCTGAGTGCTTTGTTTTCTGGTCTTCAGTTTGAACCTTAATTTCTGTCTCTGAGTTTTTATTAACTATGCTTCAACAGGGTCTCCAAAAGTTGTGTTGATAGACCTCAATTCCCTATATAGAGTATGTCAACTTAGAAAACACTCTACCTCTACTGATGCCTACATGCTACCAAAGGGTACATTTCTTTCCTTCTTTTATATATTTAATGTTTTCTGTACTTTCTGAGATATTAAGGATGAAGAGACGAGAACTTCCTTGTCCATTTTCTGCTCATTTCTCTTGAGACAGGGTCTCTAAATTCAACCCTAGCTCACTTGGAATCACTAAGCATGCCAGACTAAACAGGTAGGGTTTTGCCTACTTCTGCCTCCCAAGATTTTTTATTAAAGACATGCGCCACAACATTTACCTGGCCTCACTTTGGATTTATTGAAAATTCTTTGAGTATCTATTCATGTAGTACAATGTTATCAGTTCAATTGCCTTAGAAAAACTTTTTAATATGATCAGACTGAAAAAAATAGTAATTAATAAAGAAGAAAACAAATTGTGGTCCTTCCATTGTATCAGGATTTTGTTTGTTTTAAATTTTAACTCTGAGTGGATGCTAAAATTTGCTTAAAAATCTTTCTGGACATATTTGGATAGTTATATAGTACCTTGCTTGAGTGTATTTCAGTACCACATTTATTTAACTGATTTGCATAAGGTGAACCATCCTTGTAACTGTGCAATGAAATTATGTTTATCATGGGGACAGATCTTTCTATTGTCTTGTTCAGTTATATTTTTCAGCCTTTAGTTGAGAATTTTCTATTCACGTCCATTAAGTGTTTAGCACCTCATTTTCTTTGTTATGTTTTATTTTCTCAAAATCACTTACCCCCAAATTTATATGGAATCTTTTCATATTTGTAAGTAGCATTTGATTTTGGAAGCAAAAATAAATGCTGGTGTTACAAACCAATCTTATTTGTGAATTATGATTAGAGAGTGTAAAAATAAATTTTGTTTTTGAGAATTATTTCCTAATACTGCTAATTTTTGTTATTGCTATATTTGATACTTTCCTAATAGTTGTTTTTCTGTCTTATATTCTAGTGCTGTCTTCATCTTCCATGATAACATATATTTACCTTACAATTCAGTGTGTTGGAGTTCTTCCAATGTCCTTCAAAATACTCTTAAAGTGGTTATGATTTCCTATAATTTACATACATCATTAAACATTTCCGTGCCTATGTATTAGATAGGGTTTTCTAGAGTAACAGAATTTACAGAATGAATCTTTCTCTGTCTCTCTGTGTTTCTCTGACTCTCTCTCTCTCTCTCTCTCTCTCTCAATCTCTCTCTTTGCATATATGTGTGTGTGCATGTGTGAGCATTAGGATATGGTTTAGTTAATTCAACAATTGCTATATAAGAATACAAAAACTAAGACTATAATTATTTTTCAGTCCATGATGCTGATGTCTACATTGATATTCAATTAACACTTGAATCCCAAAGTTGTGCTCTAATGCCAGTGAAGGAATGGACTTGTTAGCAAGGTGAGAGCAAGCATACAAAGAATACACATTTCCTTTTATTAAGTTCTTATATAGACTCCCAACAGAGAGTGTAGTTCACACTAGAGGGTGGTTTTCAAGATCATATGACCTAGATTAAAATTGAGTCTTACCACCTTACGATCCAGATAAAGATATATGTCTTTTATCATATGAAATGATGTCATTTAAAGGCATGGTTTTTTCTTTTATCTTTCCCTCATTTTTTGTCTTGTGTTAGAGATATGGTTTCTCTTTTCTGCTTTGGCTGTTTGGAACTTACTGTGTGGAAGAGTTTGGACTCAAACTCAGATATTCACCTTTCTCTGATCCCTCAGTGCTGGGACTAAAGATATGTATCACCACCACATGTTTTAAAACATGTCTTCCTATCTCAAATATCAGAATCACAAGTGGATCTTCCTACTTCAAATTAAATAAAAATATCTCAGGAGTGTGCTCTCCACTTTTGGATTTTAATAAATTCCAGTTGTAGTCAAATTTATAACCTTGAAAAGGCCTCACAACCTCCTTTGATTATAAAAGATAACTTTGTCAGGTATAGTGATTATGTTTGGTAATATTCTCTCTAACTTCTTGAATTGTATCACTGATACTCTCCATTTTAAGAGAGTTCACGAAGGAATATGCTGTTATCTAGAAGGTGGCTTTCTGTAACTTTGAATTTTCTTTCTTTACCTGAATGAGAAATTTTTTAAATAAAATAAATCGGAGAAAAGTTCTTTTCTAATATTAATTGTTCAGTATTTAAATACCTCCTGTCCCTAAGTGGCCATATGTCTCACTTTATTTGGGGAAATTTCTATCACATTTTATTTACTATACTGCTGTTTCATCAGTGAGTCCTTCTGCCAAAATTTTGTGAATTTGATTCTTGAATTGTGTCCCCCCTTGCCTCATATATCTTTCAATTGTCCTTATTTTTTATCTTTATCATAGTTTAAATAGTCCTTCTGCCATTTCCTCAAGCCATGATATCCTGGATTCAACTGTCAATATTCCCTTAAAGAGAATTCTCACTGTGATTTTAATTGTATTTATTTTGTTTTTTATTCACATATTTTGACTTGAATTATTTTCATTATTTTGTACATTTTGGGAAGCATTTGTCACATGCTCACTCAGTTTTTTAGTGTATGCAAATTTTTGTGATTTCACTGCCATCTCCTGGAAGTGATTTGTGTCCTCTTTGATATTTTTAATACTGTTATGATAATTTTTTGAATTCTTTCTTTAGTATGTCATTGAATATAATCTCAAATTATCCTATAACTATTACATTTGGGTTTGTGTTTTTTGATGTCTTTATATTTTTTATTTGTTATTTAATTCAGATTTGCATATCTGGGAGTAGAGCACGGCTTGCAGTGTTCTTAATCTTCTGTATTATTCCAGTGGATGTTTGTGTTATGCTCAAGTGAGACTTGGTAAAAGCACACATGTAATAAGTGTTGCTGCTCCTTAAATGGATACATAATTAAGTAACTATACATCAAGCTCATATGTCCTTTTCACTGATAACGCTCCTTCTCACTGTGAGAAAAAATATTTTTGTAGATTTTATACTATATTAGCCACCTGAGATAAAACTTCAGATTAAGCTTTATGAATTTCCTAAATGTAACTCCTTGAAATTTCATGTTATTTTATACCAGAGAAATTTGACCCTTCAAACTAGCCACGTCAGATAAATTCACACCTATAATAATCCTTAGACCCATAACGGAATTCATCATTATAAATATTCATAATTCATGTCTTTTGATACCAATACCTCCTCCCTACACTGTTAGGAAACTAGACAGACATTTTTTAGTTTAAGTGAAATCTAAAAGAATTTATGGGACCTAGCAATGTTTCTCTTGTGAGCAATTTCTTTAACAGGATATGTTTCAGGGCTGAAGAAATGACTCAAGTGTCAATAACAATTGGCATTTATGTACGAGGCCCAAGTATTTTTCTTAGCACACTTTGTCTCCAATTCCCACAGATCCAAATTACTGTGTTAGTATTCATGTGCACCACACATATGAGTGTTGCACAGCCACATACAAAGACAAAACACCATACACACTTGTAAGAAAAAAGAAAGATGGAAAGAACGAACAAAGACATGAATCATAGGTTATATAAATGGGTCGTGCAGGTATCATCTTGATGTATGGTTAGAGATGTTAGCAATTTAGGACGTGTTCATAAAAAGAATTAAAGCCAAGGTCCTGATGAGGAGTAGAAGGAGGGAGAACATGAGAAAGAAAGTCAGGACCGTGAGGGGTGCGTTCACCCATGGAGACGGTGGGACAGAACTAACGGGAGATCACCAACTCCAGTTGGAACAGGACTGATGGAACATGCGACCAAACCGGACTCTCTGAATGTGGCCGACGGTGGAGGCTGACTGAGAAGCCAAGGACAATGGCGATGGGCTTGAATTCTAAGGCGTGGACGGCTCTGTGTGGGCCTTGTCAGCTTGGTTGCTCACCTTCTTGGACCTGGGGGGAGTTGGGGGGACCTTGGACTTAACATACAGTAGGGAACCCTGATGGCTCCTTGTCCTGGAGAGGGAAGGAGTGGGAGTATGGGTGGAGGGGAGGGGAGGGAAGGGGGAGGAGGAAGGGAGGAGAAGGAAATTTTCAATAAAAAAAATGAGAAAAAAAAGAAAAAAAAGACTTAAAGCAAATTATATAACAAAAATTAATGATTTCTGTGTGTTGACTTTGCTTCTCCCTTACAATTAGCCTCAGCCTTTCAGCTCTTGTGTCTAAGGTTCAACAAAAAGAAAATCAATTTGTAGTAATCAGAAAAGCACCAAAAGAATATGGCTCACTTTACTGGAAAAATACAGAATAGTGGTAACAATCAGTTTTCTTTCTTTTTTTTTTTCTCTTTTTTTGGTTTTTCAAGACAGGATTTCTCTATAGATTTGGATCCTGTCCTGGAACTAGTTCTTGTAGATGAGGCTGTCCTCATACTCACAGATATCCACCTGCCGCTGCCTCCTAATGGTGAAATTAAACTCATGTGCCACCACTAACCAGGTAGAAGTCACCTTCTGATACCATCTTTTTTTATTAAAAATTTCCACCTCCTCCCCGCCTCCCATTTCCCTCCCTCTCCCCCCATTCCCCTCCTCCCTCCCCAGTCTGAAGAGCAGTAAGGGTTCCCTTCCCTGTGGGAAGTTCACGGTCCTCCCCCCTCCATCCTGGTCTAGGAAGGTGAGCATCCAAACAGGCTAGGCCCCTCCAAAGCCAGTATATGTAGTAGGATCAAAACCCAATGCCATTGTCCTTGGCTTCTCAGCAGCCCTCATTTTCCGCTATGTTCTGGGAGTCCGGTTTTATCCCATGCTTTTCCAGTCCCAGTCCAGCTGGCCTTGGTGAGCTTTTTTTAGTAATATATTTATTCTATTCTAGAACCTGTACTGTCAATGGGAGAGTTTTCTGATGAGTGTACTCTGATGAGTCTCTTTCAGTGGATATAGACTGCAGAAAATGTCAGAAAATATGGGGCAAGCTTTTGCTATTGGTGGTAATGTGTCTTATTTAGTATTTTTGATGAGGTTAACAGGAGTACTGTTTTGCTATGGATCTTATGGTACTTTTAAAAATAAACATTTAAAATGTGCATGACCTCTTGTTCTGTGATAAGTTATGATATAAATATGGAGAAAAGTGAAAGGAAGATTCTTTCATAAGAAGACAGAGCAAATTTCCTTTATTAGAAAGTGCAAATAAAAATTCAAGTGGTCCAGATTCAGGATGATATCCAGATTTGTTATGTGCATAATAATTGTTTTAATTAATTTATCATAAATTGTTTTATTATGTCACTTCACACATTTTGCATGTCTTTGTTGTGATTTTTTCCATCTGTCGCACACAGCTTTATCTCACCTAACTACCGATTTCATATCTTAGTTCAAACAGCTTCATTTTCGCTATATGACATCTGTGTGCATGTACAATTTATGATAAAATGTGATATTTTCTTCATACTGGCTTCACTTGTCATGTCATTCCCAATTCCTTCAGGCCTTCAATTCTCAAATAATTCCTCCCCTACTTTCATATGAAAAGGTGTCTGTATGTACACACAGAGACACGCACTAGTACATCTAGCATCTATGAAAATTCTGAATTTTGGGAGTGTCTCTTTTTAGTTAGTATCATGACATCCTACACCATACCCAATTTCTACCCAATGACACTTAATTCTTTCAGGTTGGGGACAATTATGTGTATATAAATCCAGGGATCCTTTAATCAGAATTCTAATATGCCTGAGAGGATTCTGTACCCAGTTATCTTATTTAATTTTATTGCTGGCTTCAATCCTTTATGAATTACATTCAAACTATTTATTTCAACGTCTCTGAAATCAGCATTATGGTTTAGATAAAATGCACTTTGGTTGGACAGTGGTGGCACACATCTTTAATCCCAGCACTGAGAAAGTAGAAGTAGGCAAATTTCTGTGTGTTCAATAATAGCCTGTTCTACAAAATGAGTTTCAGGGCAGTCAGGACTGTTACACAAAGAAACCTCAAAAAAACGAGAAAGAAAAAAATCAGTGAATATATTTCAGTGTGGTAATTAATAAAATGAAGCTTTCAAAATTCTATGAGTGGAGTTTCCTGCAGGTAGGGTGCTCCAAGACCTCCATCCCATCCATAGGACCCTGAAAGCTACAAGTCCCACTCTGTACCCAAACCCTCCTCTTTCACCAAAAGCTCAGAGGAACTCTGAAATACAAACTACAACTACACAGAGAGGACCAAGAGGAGAGTGACAAGCCACCCAGTGGAACACTACACTCTCTATGCCTTCCATATTTGGGGCAAAAACCCAGAAACCTCTCCCACCTGCCTCAGCTTCTCTAGCCAGTCACTAGGTGAGTTTCCTTCAGGTAGGCTACTCAATTACCCCTATCCTATCTATTGGATACTGAAATCTGTAAGAACAACTCTGCCTCCAAACCCTCTTATACCCTACTGCAACCCCAATGGAACTCTGAAACACAGCCTGCTACAACACAATGACCAAGAGATCATTGTCCAACCCTGTTGTGGGACACCCTACTCTCAAGGCACTACATACTGGGGTCAAAAACCCAGACTCCTTGCCTGACTGCCTTAGCTTCTCTAGCCAGTCAGCAGGCAAGTTTCCTGTAGGTAGGCTGGTTGAATACCTCCACCTCATCCATCTGACCCTGCAAATTACAAGTCCAACTCTGTCCCCAAACCATCCTATTCACCCACAACCTCAGTGGAACTCTGAAACACAGCTTGCTACTACACAGAAAAGAGCAAACAGTGAGTGACCAGCTACCTGATGGAACACCCCATTCTCTAGGCTCTCCATACTGGGGTAAAACCCCAGAAAACTCCCCCACCTGCCAAGACTGCTCTAGCCAGTTAGCAGGTGAGTTTCTTGCAGGTAGGCTGCTCCAATAACTCCATCCCATCCATTGGACCCTGAAATCTACAAGTACCACTTTTCACCCAAACCCTCCTACACACTGCCTGCAACATCAGAGGAATGCTGAAACACAAGCTGCAACTACACAGAGAGAACCAAGAAAGAGGATCAAGAAAGAAACACAAAGCATAAGCTGTGAATGCAGAGTGAACCAATAGAGTGAGCCAAGAGAGCAAGCCACATGAGAGTTCCCAGAGAGACCTCAGAGGTTCCCTGAGACACAAACAGTGACATACAGAGCAGACCAAGACATAGACACCCAAAACTTCCAAAGACATAGACGGCCACTGTAAAGATTGGACCAAGAGTCAAAAACACTGACGGCACCAAGTAAAGGAAGACATGGGTAGGTGCCAATGCAAAAATTTATCCAACATCCTAAAAAGCAACATGGTAATGCTACATCCCAGTGGTTATACAACAGGAAGACTTGATCATCCTAACCCAAAAGAAAACTGTTTTAAATGTAACTTTATGAGGATAATGGAGACATATAAAGAGGAAACAAAAAATGTTGGAAGGAGCCTGCTTGTTTGTTCTGGCCACCCAGAACCACAAAGAAACTGTATTAGTTAAATCACTGCTTGATTCATTAGCTCTAGATTTTATTGGCTAACTCATATATTAATTTAACCCATTTCTATTCATTTGTATATTGCCACCTGGCTGTTGCTTACCGGCTAAAGTTCCAGTGTCTGTCTCTGGTGGAGCTACATACCTTCTTAACTCCTCCTTCTTTCTCCCAGAATTCAGTTTAGTTTTCCCCAACTACCTCTATTCACCCCTATCAGACCAATCCAGTTTCTTTATTAACAAATGGTACTCACCACATACAGAGGGGAATCACACATCACCTCCCCTTTTCTTTTTAAATAAAAAGGAAGGTTTAAACTTTAACATAGTAAAATTACATATAACAAAACAGGTATCAAGCAAGAACTATAGTTACAATATTTATATATACTTTATCTTTTATCATAACTAAGGAAAACTATAACTATAAATTCTTCAACTCCATCAAAGATCAAGAAGGATATAAAATTACCTAAGTAAACAGGAAGTACATTGTAAGCGACTTTCAAAACTCTAGAATTGACGGAGACATCACACTGCCTGGACAGTCATCCAAGTTCTGTATTATTGGGCATCCATCTTCAGTCTATAGGCCCATAGTATAAATATAGTTCTGCCTATAATGACAGTTTGTAGCAGACTCTTTCATGAAGCAGGAACCCCAAAAGACCATCTCATTTTTAGGCAAATTCAGCAGTCATTTTTCTGTGGGTCCTGCATGTCCTATCAAGCAGTCTAGGCAAGAGTAGTTTCTTGCTCAAATGGCTAGCAAACTCCATAAGAAGCCTCTTCAATGCTTGTCTTCCTCTTGAAGCTGTTTGGTACTGGCAGAAGCAGATATGTCTCACTGTCATAAAATTTCTAAATTCTTAAAACATTTTAAATGTCATACTATATAGTCTTTGATAGGTTTGAAGAATGCCTATTCATCTGAAATACATATCTGTCCATCTAGAAAATCTAACTAACATGACTACAAGCTTGAATATTATAAATGATTATCTATTAATCTACAATTATTAATTATACATTATATTTTTAAATGATCTATACAAACACAATACCTTAATCAAGATATATATATATATATATATATATATATATATATAGTATAACAAAATTGACTTTAAATCTGTATCAATAAACCAAGATCTGTACCAATTCAAATATTTATAGTATAACCCCCTTTAAATGCAAACATTTATAAACAATATTTGGGAGGGCAGAGGGGACTTGAGAGCCTGTTACAGTGCTGAGGGGACCTAAGAGAGGGCAGACCAAGAAAAACTCCAAAGTACACAGTCAGCCACAGCAAAGATTGGTCCAAGATGCCAAGACTCTGCTGGCCTCATTTGAAGAAAAAGATGGGCAGGCACCAATGTAAGAATTCCTCCAACATCCTGAAAAGCAACATGGTAACACCAGAATCCAGTGCACACACAACAGGAGGACTTGAACATGCTATCCCAGAAGAAGTAGAAGAAATCAACTTTAAGTGTAACCTTATGAAAATGAAGACCCCCCAAAGAGGAAGTAAAAAACTCCCTTAAAGCAATGGAAGAGAAGACAAATAAAAAGAAGAAATGAAAAAATCCCTCAACGATACCCAAGAAAACCTAGAAAAAAGCAATCAATCACGTAAAGGAAACAGTTCAAGACTTGAGGACCGAAATGGAGGTAATGAAGAAAACAAAAACTGAGGGATGTCTGGATACAGAAAATCTGGGTAAATAAAGAGGAACTACAGAGACAAGTATAACGAACAGAATACAAGAGATAGAAGAAAGAACCTCAGGCACTGAAGATACTATAGAGGAAACAGACTCATTAATCAAAGAAAATATCAAATGCAACAAATTCTTAACACAAAATATCCAGGAAATCTGGGACACCATGAAAAGACCAAACCTAAGAATAATAAGGGTAGAAGAAAGAGAATTCCAGCTCAAAGGCCCAGAAAATATATTCAAAGATATTATAGAAGAAAACTTTCCCAATCTAAAGAAGGATTTTCCTGTGAAGGTACATGAAGCTTACAGAACACCAAATAGGCTGGATCAAAAAAATCCCTTCACCATATAATGAAGAAAACATATATAATAAAGAAAGAATATGAGAAGCTGCAAAGGAAAAAGGTCAAGTAACATATAAAGGTAAACCTATCAGAATTACATCAGATTTCACAATGGAAACCATAAACACCAGAAGGTCTTGGATAGATGTGTTGCAGACACTAAGAGACCATGGATGCAAGCCCAGACTCCTATACCCAGCAAAGCTTTATTTCACCATTGATTGAGAAAACAAGATATTCCATGACAAAAATAGTTTTAAACAATATGTATCCACAAACCCAGCCTTATATTACTAGAAGGAAAACCTCAACCCAAGGAAGCCAAGAATACCCAGAAGACAATAGACATCGGATAACTCTCCACCAATACAACTCAAAGAAGGGAAACACACAAACACTACCACCAAAAAATAAGTGAAGTGAACAACCACTGGTCATTAATATTGCTTAATATCATGGAATCAATTCACCCATAAAAAGGCACAGGTTAAGAGAATGGATATGAAAACAGGATCCAGCATTCTGCTTTTTACAAGAAACACACCTCAAACTCAAAGACAGATACTACCTCTGAGTAATGGGTTGGGAAAAGGTTTTCCAATCAAACCAACCTAAGAAACAAGTGGGTATGGCTATCCTAATATTTAACAAAATTGATTTCAAACTAAAATCAATCAGAAGAGATGGAGAAGGACACTTTATACTCATAACAGGAACAATTCATCAAGACGAAGTCTCAATCCTGAATATCTGTGCCCCTAATATAAAAGCACCTATGTATGTAAAAGAAACATTACTAAAACTCAGATCATACATCAAACCACACACACATACTAATAGTAGGAGATTTCAACACTCCTCTCTCACCAACAGAAAGGTCAACCAGACAGAAACTTAATAGAGAAATAAGAGAACTAAAAGATGTAATGAATAAATGGTCTTAACAGACATCTATAGAATATTCCATCAAAAGAGGAAAGAATATGCCTTCTTCTCAGCACCTCATGCAACCTTCTCGAAAATTGATCTCATACTCAGTAACAAAGCAAACATCCACAGATACAAAAAAATATTGGAGTAACCACTTGTATCTTATTATATCACCGTGGAGTACAATTTTACAATACCACCCCCAGAAAGCCTACAAACTCAAGGAAACTGAACAATTACTGAATCACCACTGGGTAAATGAAAGAATAAAGAAAGAAATTAGAGTCTTGAGTTCAAGAAAAATGAAGACACAACATACCCAAACCCATGGGACACTATAAAAGCAGTGCTAAGAGGAAAGTTCATAGCACTAAGTGCCCACATAAGGAAATGGAGAAAGCTTACACTAGAGACTTAACAGTACACCTGAAAGCTCTAGAAAAAAAGCAGATACACCCAGGAGGAGTAGAAAACTGGAAATAATCAAACTGAGGGCTGAAATCAACAAAATAGAAACACAGAAAACAATCCAAAGGATCAATGAAACAAAGAGCTGGTTCTTTGAGAAAATCAACAAAATTGACAAACACCTATCCAACCTAATCAAAAGGCAGAGAAAGAACACTCAACAAGATCAGAAATGAAAAGGGGGACATAACAACAGACACTGAGGAAATTCAGAGAATCATTAGGTCTTACCACAAAATTGGAAAATGTAAAAGAAATGGACATTTTAGTAGATAAATAACATATACCAAAATTAAACCAAGAACAGGTGAACAATTTTAAAAGACTTATAAGTCACAAGGATATAGAAGCTGTTGTCAAAAAACTCCCAACCAATAAAAGCCCAGGACCAGATGTTTTTAGAGAAGAACTCTACCAGATCTTCTAAGAAGAGCTAATACCTATACTCTTTAATGTGTTCCACAGAGCAGAACAAGAAGAGTCATTGCCAAACTCTTTTTACGAAGCTACTATTACCCTGATACCCAAAATACACATAGACTCAACCAAGAAAGAGAATTATATACCAATCTCACTCATGAACATCGACACAAAAATTCTCAATAAAATACTGGCAAACCGAATCCAAAAACACATCAAAAAATCATCCATTATGATCAAGTAGGCTTCATCCCAGAGATGCAGGGCTGGTTCAACATATGAAAATCTAACAACATAATCCATCATATAAATAAACTGAAAAAAAACCATATGATCATTTCATTAGACGTGGAAAAAGCATTTGACAAAATTCAATACCCCTTTATGATAAAGGTCTTGAAAAGATTAGGGATACAAGGATCATATCTAAATATAATAAAAAACAATGTATAGCAAGGCGACAGCTAACATCAAATTAAATGAAGAGAAACTCAAAATGATTCCCCTAAAATCAGGAACAAGACAAGGCTGTCCACTCTCTTCATATCTCTTCAACACATTGCTTGAAGTTCTAGAAATAGCATCAAGACAACATAAGGAGATCAAGGGGATTCGAATTGGAAAGGAAGAAGTCAAACTTTCATTATTTGCATATGATATGATAGTATACATAAGTGACCCCCAAAACTCTACCAAAGAACTCCTACAGCTGCACCAGAACAAATGACTCAAAGTATTGCTCTGATTCTCATCTTCTGTTCCCAAATTATATAACGTAGAAAATACAAAAAACTTACTGCTTATTCAAAATGTGCTTGAAATAATCCATCTCCACAGGCTGCTGCACACTTGCAAGGAAGAAGGCACAATCTTTCGCCAAGTCTCCATCCTTGTCTTTATTATGCTTCATTCTCCAAAAGCACCTAGGATGAATGAACCTGGGCAAAAGTGGAAATAAGAGGAAAATCAAAGTGAACATCTTTGTCATACTTGAAGCCTAGGCAGTGTGTGTTGTGAAGTACTATTCAGAACAATACATTACCCTGGCACCCATATATTTTTCCTACCCTCTTTTATTTCTGTAACCAAAGGAGAGAATTTTTCCTTTTTTCCAAAGTGGATTTTTACCTCTGGAGGAATGTTAGACAGTCTCTTCCCTGGGGCTCTGCACCTGATGTCCCTGTGTCTAAATTTGGGTGATAAATATATATGAGGACAGTTAATGTAGTTTCTTAACATCATTCATATTTGCAGAAATTAAGGCTCCTTGGAGGATGCCATTTTGAGAATATTTGGTTCCAAGACTTCCTGAGCATTCTGTTTGTGCCAGTGCCTTTAGAAATGATGTCAGTAGATTTTGTTACATGATCCACATTGAGACATGCACTAATGAGTCAGTAAGGACTCACAAGTATGAATTTCTGGTTACACAGTTGGAATTCTTTCACAAAGTCCCTATCCTTGAAAAATACCTCTATGTTGAGAGCAATTGAGTTTTACACAAGATGCACAGTGGGGCCTATATTGAAACAGTGACAGTTATAGAATATTTAAAACAAATCCTGTGCTTCCATTGTCTTGAGAAGCAATAATCCGGCCAAATTCCAAAATTTACAGAATCCTGTTGTTCTAAACTATCCAGTTCATCACAGAACCACTGTTACAGTTACAGCATCACATAAAAATGTTTTTTTGAATATTCAACATGTTCCATAGATATTTTGTGTCGAACATTTCAAATACTAAATGAGATTGCTCACTCCTTATACCAACCAATCATTAGTATAGAGAAGAAAAGGTGAATATATGATTACTGAAATAGAAAATCCCTCCCCAATCCTCAGTCCTCATAGATGAATTCTTTGTTTTGACCAATATGTTCTGCTTCAACTGATTTCCTACAGTGTTTTTCTCATTTTAGATTCCAGTTGTAGCTGCAAAGAAATCTTATTGAGTATCTACAAAGCAAATGGAAACTGCACAGTGACCCTGGGTCCAATGTATACATTCCTCTAATACCATTTTTTCCTCTACTTTTGCTTGCATTCTTGACCCTGCAATGCCGGTGTGAGAACCATTTGTTGAGTGGGAGCTGATGCACACATAAATATGGTCTGCAAAGAAAGCAGGCAAAAAGTAGGGCAAGTCTTTTCTCTTGTTACTTACTTATCATTTAAGATGAGGAAAACAAGACTAGTGTTCCCATCTGGCATTTACTTCACATTTAAAAATCATTTAAAAAGTTCATTCTTTTGATGAGGTGTCATGGTGGGCAAAGATGTGGATAGAAAATAATGTGACACAAGGAGTCTTTTCCAGGAACAGAGAACAAATTCAATACTTTATTTATGTACTTATTTTTTTTCTACAGGGTTTTTTTTTATTAAAAATTTCTGCCTCCTTCCCTCCTCCCATTTACCACTCCCTCCCCCCTCCACTCTCCCTCCCTCTCCTGTCCGAAGAGCAGTAAGGGTTCCCTGCCATGTGGGAAGTCCACGGTCCTCCCCCTCCATCCAGGTCTAGGAAGCTGAGCATACAAACAGGCTAGCCCCCCCCCCCGAAGCCAGTATGTGTAGTAGGATCAAAATTCAGTGCCATTGTCCTTGGCTTCTCAGCAGCCCTCATTGTCCGCCACATTTAAGGAGTCCGGTTTTATCCCGTGCTTTTTCAGTCCCAGTCCAGCTGGCCTTGGTGAGCTCTGATTAGAACAGCTCCACCATATCGGTGGGTGGGAGCACCCCTCACAGTCCTGACTTCCTTGCTCATGTTCTCCCTCCTTCAGCTCCTCATTTGGGCCTTGGGAGCTCAGTCCTGCACTCCAGTGTGGGTCTCTGTCTCTATCTCCATCCATTGCCAGATGAAGCTTCTATAGTGATATGTAAGATATTCATCAGTATGGCTATAGGAAAGGGCCATTTCAGGATCCCTCTCCTCAGCTGCCCAAGGAATTAGCTGGGGACATCTCCATGGATACCTCTGCCCCCCTCTAGAGTGAAGTCTCTTGATAACCCTAAAATGGCTCCCTTAATTAAGATATCTTCTTCCCTGCACCGTGTTTTGCAAAATTCAATGTAAAAAAAATTCATTTAATTTCAATTATGGTATTTGGGCTTTTGAGTATGTTATGATGTGAACATCTGAGTGTAGGGTTTCTTGGAAGCAAGAAGAGAGCATCTGACTTATTGGAACTATTGTTATAGGTGGGTGTGAATTTTAAGATGTGGAGATTGGAACTCATCTTCTCTGACAAAGCCAAACTTAGTTTTAAATACTGGGATACCTCTCCATCTTTCTAAAGATTTTTTTCTTTCTATTTATCAAAACATTCCTCTCTCTGCTAAGTTCTACTCCTCTAACTTCCAGTATGAAACGGGATTCTCTTTTCTTCCCCCTCAAAGGGAAAATTAATTTTATCATCTGTAAATATTCATTCACTCTAATACAAAGTTTCTCTGTGTTGTCTTATATTCAAAGTCATACATTCACACAGATATCTAAAGAATTATTATGAGTTTATTTCAACTTCTATTGTGCATTAGAGAAAGTAAGGAACACATCTCCTATACACTAATGTTGAAGAATTAAGTCTTATAGGCTGAGTGGAAGATATTAGGTCACAGTGTACAGAACAGTAGTATAGGTGACACTTCTGGCATCATCATTAGATGAAACAATGAGAGTCGTTAGCTAATGGATACATCTTGCACTGTATGGTACACTGCAGTTGTCAGTTAAAATTTATGAAATGTGTGCTGAAAATGGTGTTTTCTTCCTTATCTTTTGAACAGAATTTCTCTCAGGTCTTAACAAAATTATGTAGCACTTGGGGATAAAGATACATCCCAGTAGACCTGCACTGGAAATCAAGATGGATAAGACCTCCACAACCACCATGACCTTACCCTTGGTGCTGTGATAGACAGGGATAAAAGTGACCCAGACACTGCAGAACAACAGCATGCTGAAGGTCAGCAACTTGGCTTCATTAAATGTGTCAGGGAGATTCCTGGCCAAGAAAGCCACAATGAAGCTTGCTAAGGCAAGGAAGCCATGGTATCCCAAGACAGAATAAAATGCATTCACTGAGCCTTTGTTGCACACAACGATGATTTGGCCATGCTCAGACAGTGCATCATTTTCAATAAAGGGAGGAGAAAATCGCAACCAGATTACACAGAAAATAATTTGGATGAGGGTAAAGATGGTAATGATGTAGTTGGGTGCCCCTGAAACCAGGAAGTACCTCATCCTTCTTCCAGGGGCTGTGACTTTGAAAGCCAACAGCACAGTCACTGTTTTGGCCAATACAGTAGAAATAGCCACAGTGAATATAACTCCAAATGTGACTTGCTGCATGACACAGGTAGCTGAGTTAGGATGCCCAATGAAGAGTAAGGGACACAGGAAACTAAATATGAGTGAGATAAGCAAGATGTAGCTGAGATTCTGGTTGTTGGCCTTCACAATGGGAGTGTCATGGTGTTTCAAAAAGACCCCAAGAACCACAGTTGTGAACGCAGAGAAGCACGAAGCCACTAAGGCAAGAACCATCCCCAAGGGTTCTTTGTAGTTCAGAAAAACCACAGCTTTTGGAATGCACTGTTTCTGCTCTCTGTTGGCATACTGGTCCTCTGGACACCTCACACATTTATCCACATCTGATGGAGAAAGGAAAGCATGATTAGTGCAACTTTAACCATTTGTTGGCAGGATATTTCAATTAAATATGTTGAAGAAATGCTGCAATATTTGCATTTGTTGCTGAGGTTGTAGTTGAGGGTTGCTGATGAATATCAATGCTTCCATTTCATAATACACATTCATTATTATTTTGGTAAAAATAGATGAAGCAATCATTATGCTTTCTATTAAACTGTGTGTTGATGATGCCATTTGTTATGTTATTGTAAAGTACAGATACTTTCTGTAAATTCTGAATGCTATGGTGAAATGACTTAAACTGGTGAATTGAAAGATGTTAAAATAATTAAGCATTGTATTGTAAAAGCATATTTTTAAAATATCAGATCCCATGGTTTCTGTGCCTCCTCATGTAATTCTGTCTGTTTTAGGAATACTCCCCCAGAAATGGATGGAGACAGTGTCTTCTATTGGGACAACTCAATTAATAAATTTTCTAGTTTGAATTCACCAGCTCAAATACATTGACATATAAAAAACACTAAACAGAATCTGTAGCTACCCTTGGATTCAGTACATGACATGCCAAGACCAAGTTCTCAAAAAGTAGGAGAATGATTTTCCACAAAAGGTGGTGGGTAGGGAATAAGAGGCAAAGATAGGAGACAGAGAATGAATGAAAAGGTAAAGCAACAAGAGAGAGGGAAAGGAGCTTTTGGTCAAAGAAGACAAAGAACTGCCTCTGGATAGAGGGAGACAAATGTGTCCTGGGGATAATAGTAAATTAAAAAGATAAAGGGGGGAACCCCATGTAAGGATGAATAATTTTATTTGTTTGTATAGTTTAATAGCTGCATGGGAGATTTTATTTGCTGGACTTCAATACTTTGATAGCCAGTCTCAGGAGGAGGAAGTGGCCAAATAAAGGAATATGGCTTGGTGGCTATCTTTCAGAAAATAGTAACCTTGTTTGGGTTTCTGTTACTATGAAGAGAAATCATGACCATGTTAGCTCTTATAAAGCATTATTATCATCATGCTGGGACATGCTGGTATCAGGCATTTATGGTGCTGGAGAAGAAACTAAATGTTCTATACCTTTGATCCACAGGTCACAGAAAATAAACTGTCTCAGTGAATACGGTCTTTTCATAAGTGAGACCTCAAAGTCTGTCTCCACCATGGCACACTTCTAATAAGACCTCACTTTCTCCAAGAAGGTCACATCTCCTCACAGAGCAAATTACCATCCATTTTCAAACCATTACTGTAACCTAATGGATCTTAGCCAAGGTAAAGAGAATGGGAGAGGAGGGCAGGGTTTGTGAGAGCCACAATTGCCACACTCCAGTAGGCTTGACTCACTTCATAATCAGTAAGTTGTATGTGTGCATATTTACATATGGGTGAATATGTAAATGTAGCAACTGAAGTCAAATATAAGAGTGATAGGGTACATAAGAGGGACGTGGGAGGGTGAGAATGAGAGAAGAAAGGTTATACAAATATATTTTATGTTTTAAAATGCAAAATATAGCCAAATAAAACAAAAAAATACATCTTCAGTTGTGTCCTCATCGGCAGTAGGAATGTTTTATCCCTGAATCCTGTTATTAAGAAGCAGTAACCTTATCCTGAATGTAGAAACCTCTGAAAGTACTTAGCATTAAAAAGCCCTGACTCTTGATTCTATCACCTTTAAGAGAAGGCAAATACCTTCCTTGTTCCCTAATTTCCATCTCTGTGAGACCGAGACTTTGTGAGTGTATTCAGGTGTAGAGAAGGTACTGATATAACATCATGAGCATAGGAACAAAACCCCACACAAATTGGGATGCCTACTATGGCAAATTTAAGAAAAGTGATTTGAATCATTTTGAATCGTTGGATAATTGCAGAAAGTGATGATGTGCTTCTAGATTTTATGTCATTTTATCTAGAATAATGCATTTGGACACATGCATTTAGTTTGTTTAAGGGATTGGAAATTTGTTCCAATTGTTAACAGAATGTACTACTATTGCAGTAAACTTGAGTTTAGTTCCCAGGACCCATGTCATTCATGGGTCTCGCAAATGTCTGTAACTCTAGCTACAGGGTCATTGGATGTTGTAGTGATATTTCATTTGTATTTTAATAAATAATGCTTGTCTGAAGATCAGAAGGGCAAAGCTAACCCACTAAAGGTCAGGCAGTGGTGACACATATCTTTAATCCCAGAATTTGGGAGACAGAGGCATATGGATCTCTGTCAGTTCAAGTCCACCCTGGGCTACACAGGATCCATGCAGAAACAAATCAAGGTGATGTTGTCTCACACCTTTAATCCCAGTACCAGGGAGTCACACACCTTGAATCCCAGCACTAGAGGAAATATAAAATTGGAGGAGAGAGAGGTTCTGCTGCTTATTCTTCCATCACCTAGCCTTGGTAGAGAAAAGGTTTCTCTTGTGTCTTGACTGTTTTGTTTTCTGATTTTTAGATTGACCCCCCAATATCTGTCTCTGGCATTTTATTGTTTGTGCTGCATTTAGCATCAATGTTTGGGGCATGATTTCAAGAAAAAATCCTAGGCTTTTTAGTCCCCAGCACAGGCAAGAGCTAGACACAAACCTAACCACCTGAGTTCTGCAAAAAATACTAGCACTCTAAACTCCTTTCTACTCTGGCTTTGCTTCCACTTCTATCCTGTCCATCTGCTCACGTCTTCCTGTGGCACTGGTTGCTTGCTGAAACCCTGCCTAGCAGACACTTAACTTCCCATGCCCCACTCACAACTTCCTATATCTCCCTTGGTCCCTGAAGCTTGCCATTGAAACTTGTATGCAAATGGATGAAATTAGAAAACACTATCGAGTGAGATAACATAGACCCAAAAGGATGAATATGGTATGTACTCACTCATAAGTGGATACTAGCTATAAACAAAGAACATTGAGCCTATAGTTCATGATCCTAGCGAAGCTAAGTAATAAGGTGACCCCAAAGAAAAACATATAGACCGACCTGGAAATTGGAAAGAGACAAGATTGCCTGATAAAACTGGGAGCATTGAAATGGGGAAAGAAGGGAGGGTATAAAAGGAAGAGGGGGTGAAAGGAAAGGGTTGAGGAGAATTTGAGGAAATGGAATAGTCAAGATGGAGGAAGGACAGAGATGAGAGCAAGGAAAGATTAAAGGAGCCATGAGAGGTTTAGCAGAAATATGGCTCTAGAGAAATTCCCAGGAATCCACAAGGATGACCCCAGTTAAGACCCTAAGCAATATAAGAGGGCTCTAATCTTGACTTGCCTTATAGCCAGACTGATGAATATATTAAATATTACCATAGAACCTTCATTCAGTAGAAGAAATGATATCCAAAGACATGAATAAACATAAAATATTAAATGTTTTAATTGTGGTACAATAGATCATCTGAAATGCATTGCAGACAGGGCATTCTTAGAAATAATGTTTCTTCTGAGAATAACTCTAATAGAAAGCCCTAAACTTCTAAATTATGCAGATGATGCAGCAAAGGCATACATTGAACCAATAAATGTAGATCAAAAAGGGACAAACAAGGCAAACAATTAACATTAGGAAACTCCTTGGAGTGCCTCTTGTAGACCCCTAGAACAAAAATGATTTAGTCATTTCCAGTCACTGAGGAGGACATGCCTTCCCAGTAAAAGTTGAAAATCCAAGGTCTATGGTCAAAAACCATACTGTTCTGGATGATAGAATAACCATGCAAAAATGCATCAAAAAATCCCAATGGAAAATACAAAATGTATATTTTGGCAGACATATGTAAGTGATTGAAGACCAAAGCTGAGAGTATGAATAAATAACATTATAATTGAAGGATTATTAGACACAGATATGGATGTGATCATTAGGACACCAGAATACTGGCTTAGGAATTAGCCACATCAGGAGGCAGATGGTTAATATCTAGGAATTGAAACCCTATCTTAGGTAAAAGCAAAGCAAGAGACAGGTTGAATGCATAGGGGAATATGGACAGAAAGGAATATTAACATATATGTTAGTAATATAACAGTGAATCTATATGGTCATGATCTGTTACAACAATGGAATACCCAGATTAACATTCCTACAGTCTCACAAATGGACCACAAACCAATTCATGTTTTGGGGAAGAATATAATAAGGTATTATAAAAAAAAGACACTTACCATTCAGGTACTACAAAAACACAAAACAACCATGATGAACTCTCAGAGCAACCAATAACTGTACCTGTAAAATGGTTGATGGACAAAGCTACAAGGGTTAACCAATGGTCTTTAACAATAGGGAAACGGCAGGCTTTAGAACAGCTGCCACAGGAGCAGCCAAATGCTAAGCATATTGAAGAATGAACCAGTCCTTGTAATTCTCTTGTATTTGCTGTTAAAAGAAATCTGGAAAGGCTAGAGAGTGGGGTATCCCGCCAGGTGACTGGTCACTCATCTCTTGGTCCTCCCTGTGTAGTAGCAGATTGTGTTTCAGAGTACCACTGAGGTTGTGGGTGATAGGAGGGCTTGTAAGTGGGGTGGGAATTGTTCTTTGCAGGGTCTTATGGTCAGCATGGGGGTAATAAAGCTATAAAGCAAAGGTTATTGAGCCTACAGTGCATGATCCTAGAGAAGCTAAGTGACAAGGTGAACCCTAAGAAAAATATGCATAGATCCACCTGGAAAGGGGAAATAGACAAGATTGTCTGACAAAACTGGGAGTATGGGGATATGGAGAATATGGAGCATGAAAAGGAAAGATTAAAGGAGAAGGGGAGGGGAGGAGAAAAAGAGGGAACCAGATAGTCAAGATGGAGGAAGGACAGAGACAAGAACAGGGAAAGAGATATTTTGATTGAGGGAGTGATTATGGGACTAGCAACAAACCCGACACTAAAGAAATTTCCAGGAATCCACAAGGATGACCCCAGTTAAAACCCTAAGCAATAAGGAAGAAAGTGCCTGAACTGACCTTGCTTTGTAGTCAGACTAATGAATATCTTAAATGTCACCATACAACTTTCATCCAGCAACTGATGCAAACAGTGACAGAAACCTGCATCAGAGCACTGGACTGATCTCCCAAAGTCCAGTTGAAGAGTTGGGGGAGTAAGAATATGAGCAAGGAGATCAAGACCATTATGGGTACACCACGGAAACAGTCTAACTGAGCTAATGAGAGCGCACCAACTCCAACTGGATAGGGAAGGAAACAGCATAGGTCCAAACTAGTCTTTCGGAAAGTGCGTGATAGTTATACAGCTGTGACAGACTGCAGGGTCACTAGCAATGGCACCAGGATTCATCCCTACTGTTTGCACTGACTTTTTGGAACCTATTCTCTTTGGATGGATTACTTTGCTCAGGCTAGATACAGTAGGGAGGGCCTTGAACCTTCTCCAAAGCAATGTGCCTTACCGTCTCTAAAGAGTGGATGGGGGTCGGGTGGCGGGTAGGTGGAGGGAAAGGGAAGATGGAAGTGAGTGGGAACTGGGATTGGTGTTTAAAATGAAAAAAAGAGAGTTTGTTTTTAAAAAAAATATATTAATAAATAATAAAAAGAAAAGAAATCTAGAAAATGATAACAGATCTAAGAGCCGCTAATAAGATGATTCAGCAAATAAGTTCTCTACAATCTGAAATTTCTTTGCCTTTCCTGTGACATAAAAGATGTTCTCTTATACTTACTGAATTAAAAGATTGTTTCTTCCTTTTTACAAGAAAAAGACAGAGAAATTTTTGCCTTCACAGTGACTTCTTTTAATTATTGTAAACCTGCTGAAAGATATCAATATAAGATTCTCCCATAGGAAATTTTTGATAGTCTCACCCCGTGAGAATATATTGTAAATTAGCCATTGGAAATGATGACTAAGCAATTTTATGAATCTATAGCTTACCATTACATGGTTGACATTTTAATATCTGATTCATATATAGATACTTTGGAAATAATGGTTAAAGAAGTAAGTAAAATTTTGCCTTTTGAGGATTTCAAATTGTTCCTGAAAAAATACAGAGCCGATTTTATTAATTATTTTTTCTGTAAAATAGGTTTACAGAAAAGTAGACCCCATAAGGTACAAATTAGTAGAGATCAATTGCAGACTCTTTTTAATTTTTTTTTGAGGCAGGGTTCCCTGTGTAATCTCCCTAGCTATACTGGAACTAGCTCTTGTAGAACAGGCTGGCCTCAAGCTCACAGAAATCTGCCTACCTCTATTTCCATGTACCAACACCTCCCAACCATGATTGCAGACACTTAATGACATCCAAAGGTTGCCAGGAGACATGTCTACCCTATGGTCCATTATGATGGGGAAGCTCAGCCAACCACATTTAGCTAGGGTGTGGCCACTTGGGGTGACGAAAGAAGGACCTGGGCTTCCCCGTGCCCGCTCCTTGTTTTCTATTCATTCGGCATGCGTGATTCTCACTGGATCCTGGTCGTGTGAGTTTCTCTTGCTCCCAATTATTAAAATTATATTCCTTGTTTTTGAGCTGGTCTGGTTAATTCTGACTACTGGTCGACCATGCCCATTCACCATTATTGGGATCAAACCTGATGAACTGATTAATTTAAAGAATCTTTTCATAATGACAAGAACTTAAATAGTCCCAGAAAATTATCAGCTGAATAAGAGAGAGAATTGACATTGATTGAAGTGAAATGACATGAGGCCTGTGGACCACATGGATTGAAATTTTATCTTCATTCTGGTTGTATTTACCCTCAAAATGCTCCTGTACAGTAATTTTAATGCATAGGAAAGCTATTATCTTAGAATAAAACATTTTACCACATAAACTGAGCAAAAAATTAAAAATTTATGTGGAAAAAGTTTCTGAGTTCATTTTAAAATGAAAACTGAGACTTCATCAATTAGCAGGAATATGCCCAGGAGAAATTGTAGCACCACTCAATAATGATGAAATTGACAACTTATGGGAAGAATGTAAACCCTAGAAAAGACCTTATAGAAATTTTGGGGGAGAGATTAACAATAACTATCCCAAAAGCAAGAGAATTTGACATGTAACTAGAACTAATTGGATCCTTCCTCACATTGTGTGGGATACACCAATAACTGGAACGCATACATTCTATACTGATACAAATAAATTAACAAAGGCAAGTTATAAATCAGAAAACTTAAGTAAAATGTAAGAAGGCCCTTATAATTCCGTCCAAAACTGAGAATACATGCCACTCTCATGGTACTGAGGAATTTTAAAGTTGATTTGCAATATGCAGAAAGAATTGTTTTATATACTGAAACGTCTAAATATTTTGTAGATGATACAAAATTGACTTTATTATGTATTCAGGTATAAGACATAATCAGAAATCGATATAATCTCATATACATAACACACATCTGATCCCATATGGGTCTGCTAGATCTTCTAGTACAAGGTAATATAGAAATACATTAAATATTAACTGTAAATGTGCTGAAGGCCTCAGAATTTAAAACAATACTTCATTTACAGAGGAAAGGTTTAAAGAGGAACTTCTCCATCACATGAAAACAAGCCAAGAAAATTATAAGATGTCCTACTTGTTCATTATATAACCAAAAAACAGCAGAAATTAATCAAAAGGGTACTCAAAGGAATATAGTCTGGAAAATGGATATACTCCATTTGTAGAATTAGGAAAATTAAAGTTTTTACTCAACGCCATTGATCTCTCATCAGGTTTTTAATGGGCATCTGCTTTGAGTTAGGAAAAGGCTCATTCAGTGATAACACATTTACTGGAAGTTATGACCATCATGGGTATACCTGAACAAATAAAGGCAGGCAATGCTTCAGCATATGTCTCTAAGAAAATGAATTTTTACATATTGTAATATGAAGCATATGGCAGGTATTGCAAACAATCCTATTGATCAGGCAGTTCTAGAAACATCAAGTCAAACTATAAAGTTTATGCTAAATAAACAGAAAGGGATGATAAATACACCCAGAAATAAATTACATAATGCTTTATTAACCTTGATTTTCTTAAGGTTAATGAGACAGAAACAAGAGCTACAGAGAGACTTTCAACAATAGTAAAATCTTCTGAATTAAGACAGCTGGTATACTTCAAGGATGTGTTGACCTCAGAATGGAAAACAGGATATATGCTAAATTGGGGAAGGGAATTTCACTCTTGTTTCCATAGGAGAAGAGAAGTTATGGATACCATCAAAATTAAAAAGATTCATTTTAAAAAAGAGAATCATCTTGATAAAGAGAAATGACAGCTCATCCACAAAGATGACAATCCTATAAGATGTATGAAAACATCACAGAGATTGGAGCAGATTTTTTTCTTGTCTTTGCAGGAAAATATAAATTACCCATCTTTGAGAACTGAAGAGACCTTGGATATCTAGATGGCTAAAGAAGAAAAGACAAGAATTAGTGCTGTGGAGTTCCATCTGGACAAGTGAGTGTGTGCTATGCTGGGGCTACCGGCCCTGGAAGAGAGTACGGGCACCCTCCCCCAGCTCCTGGTCCAGGGGTGTTTTTGTTACACACGTCCCTGCTTCTCCCAAGCCTTCCTTAGTGTATTCAAGGTCCTGGGCTCAGGACCATTGTCCTGCTCCTGCAACAAGGCCATCCACCCAAAGGGGTGAGAGGCTACCCTCCAGGCAGTTCTGAGGATTCCAGCAAGGGAGTGCGGGCTCCTTTAGATTGTGCTCCGAGATTCACTGTGTGATACTCCACCCCGCCCTGCACCCACCTTTGCTCATTTGTCCCTGTGGCATCCCTGGGCTACCAGCATCCCTGATTCAGTGCTGAGGAGTTTCATCCAGTCAGGAATACCTCTTGCTCCTGCACTGAGGAGATCCAACAAGACTCAGTCACAGCAAAGATTGGACCAAGACAACAAGTCTCTCCTGGCTCCATTTGAAGGAAGAGATGGGCAGGCACCAATGCAAGAACCCCTCCAACAACCTGAAAGGCAACATGACATCACCAGAATCCAGGCATCCCGAAACAACAAGAATTGAACACTCTACTATAGAAGAAATAGAAGAAACCGACCTTAAACAGTACTTTATGAAAATAATAGAAGACCTTAAACAGGAGGTAAAAAACTGCCATAAAGAAATGGAGATGACAAACAAAAAGGTAGACGAAATAAATAAATCTCTCAAAGATACCCAAGAAAAACAAGAAAAAGCAATCAAACAGGTAAGGGAAACAGTTCAAGACCTGAAAATGAAATGGAGGTAATGAAGAAAACACAATCTGAGGGAAGACTGGAAAGGGAAATTCTGAATAAATGAACAGAAACTACAGAGACAAGTATTACCAACCGAATACAAGAGATGGAAGAAAGAATCTCAGACTTTGAAGATACTATAGAGGAAATAAACTCACAGATTAAAGAACAAAACAAATCCAACAATTCTTAACACAAAATATCCAGGAAATCTGGGACACCATGAAAAGACCAAACCTAAGAATAATTGGTGTAGAAGGAGAAGAATTACAAATCAAAGGCCCAGAAAACTTATTCAACAAAATTATAAAAGAAAATCTCCCCAACCTAAAGAAAGATGTTCCTATGAAGGTACAAAAAGCCTACAGAACACCAAATAGACTGGATCAAAAGAAAGCATCCCCATGCCATATAATAATCAAAACACAAAACATACAGAATAAAGAACAGATATTAAGAGCTGCAAGGAAAAAGGTCAAGTAACATATAAAGGAAAACCTATCAGAATTACATTTGACTTCTCAATGGAAACCATGAAAGCCAGAAAGTCTTGGAGCGATGTGCTACAGACACTAAGGGAACATAATTCAAGCCTAGACTACTATACCCAGCAAAGCTTGCATTCACCATCAATGGAGAAAACATGATATTCCAGGACAAAAAAAGATTTAAACAATACGTAGCCACAAATCCAGCCTTACAGAAAGTAATAGAAGGAAAATCACAAACCAAGGAGTCCAACAATGCCCACAATAACTCAGACATCTAGCGACCCTTCTCCAGGACAACTAGAAAAAGGGAAACAAATAAACTCTACTACAAAAAAAAATGACCGGAGTTAACAACCACTAGTCATTAATATCACTTAATATCAATGGACTCAATTCACCTATAAAAAGGAACAGGCTAAGAGACTGGATACGAAAACAGGATCCAACATTCTGCTGTTTACAAGAAACACACCTCAACCACAAAGACACACACCTATTCAGAGTAAAAGGTTGGGAAAAGGTTTATCAAGCAAATGGCCCTAAGAAACAAGTGGGTGTGGCCATACTAATTTCTAACAAAGTTGACCTCAAACTAAAATCAATCAGAAGAGATGGAAAGGGACACTTTATACTCATAACAGGAAAAATCTATCAGAATGAAGTCTCAATCCTGAATATCTATGCCCCTAATATAAAAGCACCCACTGTGGTAAAGAAAGATTACTAGAATGCAAGGCAGCCATCAAACCACACACAGTAGTAGTAGTAGACTTCAACACTTCTCTCTCACCAATGGACAGGTCAATCAGACAGAAACCTAACAGAGAATTAAAAGACTTAATGGAAGTAATGAACCAAATGGACTTAACAGACATCTATAGATCATTCCACCCAAATAGGAAAGAATATACCTTCTTCTCTGCGGCTCATGGAACCTTTTCGAAAATTGACCACATACTCAGTAACAAAGGAAACTTCCACAGTTACAAAAAAATATTAGTAACCACCTGTGTCTTATAGGATCACCATGGATTAAAATTAGAATTCAACAACAATGCTACCCCCAGAAAGCCTAAAAACTCATGGAAACTGAACAGTCAACTACTAAACCACACCTGGATCAAGGAAGAAATAAAGAAAGAAATTAGTGTTTCTTGAATTTAATGAAAATAAAGACACAACATACTCAAACCTATGGGACACAATGAAAGTAGTGCTAAAAGGAAAGGTCATAGTACTAAGTGCCCACTTAGAGAAAATGGAGAAAGCACACATTGGTGACTTAACAGCACACATGAAAGCTCTAGAAAAAAAAAGAAGCAGACTCACCTAGGAGGAGTGGAAGACTGGAAATAATCAAACTGAAGGCAGAAATCAACAAAATAGAAACACAGAAAACAATCCAAAGAATCAATGAAACAGAAAGCTGGTTCTTGGAGAAAATCAACAAGATTGACAAAGCCCTAGCCAAACTAATCAAATGGCAGAGAGAGAACACACAAATTAATAAGATCAGAAATAAAAAGGGGGACATAACCACAGACACAGAGAAAAGTCAGAGAATCATTAGATCTTACTACAAAAGCCTGTATGCCACAAAATTGGAAAATGTAAAAGAAATTGACATTTTTTTAGATAAGTACCATATACCAATGTTAAACCAGGACCAGGTGAACAATCTAAATAGTCCTGTTAGTCATGAAGAATTAGAAACTGTTAGCAAAAACCTCCCTACCAAAAAAAGCCCAGGACCAGATGGTTTCAATGCAGAATTTTATCAGAACTTCCAAGAAGACCTAATACCTATACTCCTTAAGGTTTTTCATAATATAGAAACAGAAAAGTCATTGCCAAATTCCTTTTGTGAAGCTACAGTTACCCTGATACCTAAACCACACAAAGACTCAACCAAGAAAGAGAATTACAGGCCAATCTCACTCATGAACATTGACACAAAAATTCTCAATAAAAGACTGGCAAACTGAATCCAAGAACACATTAGATAAATTATCTATTACGATCAAGTAGGCTTCATCCCAGAGATGCAGGGCTGGTTCAACATATGAAAATGTATCAATGTAATCTATCATATAAATAAACTGAATGAAAAAAATCATATGATCATCTCATTAGATGCTGAAAAAGCATTTGACAAAATTGAACACCGCTTTATGATAAAGGTCTTGGAGAGATTAGGGATACAAGGGTCATTCCTAAATATAATAAAGGCTATTTACAGCAAGCCGACAGCTAACATAAAATTAAATGGAGAGAAACTCAAGGTCATCCCACTAAATTCAGGAACACGACCAGGCTGTCCAGTTTCTCCCTATCTCTTCAATATAGTGCTTGAAGTTCTAGCAATTGCAATAAGACAACATAAGGGGATCAATGGGATTCGAATTGGAAAGGAAGAAGTTAAACTTTTGTTATTTGCACATGATATGATTGTGTACATAAGTGACCCCAAAACTCCACCAAAGAAATCCTAAAGCTGATAAACTCCTTCAGTAACGTGGCAGGATACAAGATCAACTCCAAAAAATCAGTTGCCCTCCTATACACAAAGGATAAGGAAGCAGAGAAGGAAATCAGAGAACTATCACCTTTCAAGATAGCCACAAATAGCATAAAATATCTTGGGGTAACTCTAACCAAGGAAGTGAAGGATCTATTTGACAAGAACTTTAAGTCTTTGAAGAAAGAAATTGAAGAGGATACCAGAAAACGGAAGGATCTCTCTTGCCCGTGGATTGGGAGGATCAACATAGTAAAAATGGCCTTTCTACCAAATGCAATCTATAGATTCAATGCAATCCCATCAAGGTCCCAACAAAATTCTTCACAGATTTTGAGAGGACAATAATCAACTTTATATGGAAAAACAAGAAACCCAGGATCACCAAAACAATCTTATACAATAAAGGAACTTCTGGAGGCATTACCATCCCTGACTTCAAACTCTATTACAGAGCTACAGTATTGAAAACAGCTTGGTATTGGCATAAAAACGGAGAAGTCAACCAATGGATTCGAATAAAAGACCCGTATTTTAACCTGCAAACCTATGAACACCTGATTTTTGATAAAGGAGCAAAACGTACATAATGGAAGAAAGAGGGCATCTTCAACAAATGGTGCTGGCATAACTGGATGTCAACCTGTAGAAGAATGAAAGTAGATCCATATCTATCACCATACACAAAACTCAAGTCCAAATGGATTAAAGACCTCAATATTAATCTGAACACACTGAACCTGATAGAGGAGAAAGTGGGAAGTACTCTACAACATATGGGCACAGGAGACTGCTTCCTATGTATAACCCCAGCTGCACAGACTTTAAGGGCAACATTCAATTAATGGGACCTCCTGAAGCTGAGAAGGTTCTGTAAAGCAAAGGAGGACACTGTCACTAAGACAAAAAGCAGCCTACTGACTGGGAAAAGATCTTCATCAACCACGCAAACAGACAAAGTTCTGATCTCTAAAATATATAAGGAACTCAAGAGACTAGACTTCAAAATGCTGATTAACCCAATTAAAAAATGGGGCTCTGAACTGAACAGAGAATTCTCAACAGAAGTTCAAATGGCCAAAAGACACTTAAGGTCATGCTCAACCTCCTTAGCTATCAGGGAAATGCAAATCAAAACAACTTTGAGATACCATCTTACACCTGTCAGTTTGGCTAAAATCAAAAACACCAATGATAGCCTTTGCTGGAGAGGTTGTGGGGTAAGGGGTACACTCATTTATTGCTGGTGGGAGTGCAAACTTGTGCAACCACTTTGGAAAGCAGTGTGGCGGTTTCTCAGGAAATTCGGGATCAACCTACCCCAGGACCCAGCAGTTCCTCTCTTTGAAATATACCCAAGAGATGCCCTATCATATTACAAAAGCATTTGTTCAACTATGTTCATGGCAGCATTATTTGTAATATCCAGAACCTGGACACAACCTAGATGCCCTTCAGTGGAAGAATGGATGAAGAAACTGGAATATATACATATTAGAGTACTACTCAGCGGTAAAAAACAATAACATCTTGAATTTTGCATGCAAATGGATGGAAATAGAAAACACTGTTCTGAGTGAGGTAACCCAGGCCCAAAAAGATGAACATGGGATGTACTCACTCATAATTGGTTTCTAGCCATAAATAAAGGGCATCAAGCCTATAATTTGTGATCCTAGAGAAGATAAATAAGAAGGTGAACTCAAAGCAAAACAGATAGTTATCCTCCTGGATATTGGAAGTAGTCAAGAGTGCCAGGCAAAAATTGGGAACCTTGAGGCAGTGTGGGATGGGGGTAAGGGGTTATGGGAGAGTAAATTGTGAAGGGGAGGATGGGGAGAGCTTGGGTGAATGGGATGGTTGAGATACAGGAAGGGTGGATATGGGAGCAGGGAAGCATATATCTTAATTAAGGGAGCCATTTTAGGGTTGTCAAGAGACTTGACTCTAGAGGGGTTCCCAGGTATCCAGGGAGATGCCCCCAGTTAGTTCCTTGGGCAGCTGAGGAGAGGGAGCCAGAAAAGGCCAGATCGTATAGTCATACTGATGAATATCTTGCATATCACTATATAACCTTTATCTGCCAATGGATGGAAATAGAGACAGAGCCACACAATGGAGCACTGAACTGAGCTCCCAAGGTCCAAATGAGGAGTAGAAGGAGGGAGAACATGAGCAAGGAAGTCAGGAATGCGAGGGGTGAGCCCACCCACCGAGATGGTGAGGCTGATCTAATCAGAGCTCACCAAGTCCAGCTGGACTGAGACTGAAAAAGCACGGAAGAAAACCGGACTCTCTGAATATGGCGGACAATGAGGCCAGCTGAGAAACCAAGGACAATGGCACTGGATTTGGATTTTACTACACATACTGGCTTTGGGGGGGGCTACCTTTCACAGGACTTGATAATTAACCCAAATTCTTCTTTTTAGGAATCTCCTAAATAACATTTGCCCCCCAAAAGCAGGAAGTAATTTAAGAATACAACACCCATTTTACCAAGAAGTGGGATGGGTGATTTTAGGTCATTCAATGGGATATGAATATTTGTCATTCTTTAAATGGTTAGAAGTAATTATTGATAATGGTCAGGAAAAAAGCTAAACAAAGAAAATTAAAGATTCTTGATTTGAAAAAAAGAGTGGAATATAGATAGGATAGGACAAAATTGTAGATTCATTGAGTCTACTCTGAAAAATATATGGGAGAATATAGATAAGATAAAAAGGTAGATTGCTAAATCTACCTTTAGAAAGTGACTAGTAGTTTTATCAGTTATACATTTGATTGGACATTTTATATTGAATACAAATTTTATATATTGACACAAATTTGAGATTTTGATAAAATATATAGTACATACATTTTTTAATCTTGTTCAAAGCATTGTATCTATACATCTTATTTAACATTATAATGTAAATTTCTAGTCTTTGAAAGTTATTATCAACTGTTTAGGATAATATGGAAACAGAGAGTAAGTAATTCGTCACCTATTATAATTGAACTTGTAGTCACAGTAGATAAGTTTTCAAAGTTAAGCAAAGATATATTGTAGATAAACAGGTCATCTTCAAACACTTCAGAGATCTACATAATATGGCGTTTAAGATGTTTTAATAACATAGAGTCTTCTTAATGACAATGATGCATTTCTACTCCTAGTAGCATGATTCTACTTCAGGAATGGGAATCAAAGAAACAGCACAAGGAGTTTACTTTCTTTGTGACAAAAGTAAGTTATTGCGCTAGAAAATGCTCTTGCCTCAACTGCTGACGGTATGATATCCTAATTGGACATGTAGATCACAAAAGAATGTGATTGCCAAACATTGTCAAGACAAGAATGGACCATCCTTCAGAATGTCCTGCTTCACAGAAACATCTGTCAGATATGCATGTCCTGTAGGCTGAAATTAGACACCCCAACATTGCAAAGTAAATTTGGGAGACTGTCCAGGCAGCCAGCTGTTTCTGTCATTTCTCACACTTTTTTGGAAGTCACTTGCTTGCACTTCTTATATCCATATAAAACCTGAGAAAGCTTAAAAAGTAATTCTAGACACAAAAGAACAGTGTTAAGCATGGCTTCTGATATTTTGGTTGTGAGACTAGCCTTTAATGGCTGAGCCATCTCTCCAGATTCAGACATTAAAAGACCTCAAAACAAGATGCATTGTATTTTAAAAAATGTACGTAGGATTGGGAGTAAATAGATAGCAAATGTAATATAGACATTCTTCAGAACATAGAAGAAAGTGACTGGCAAACTGCCAATATAGGTGGAACTGTCTTTGAACTTTCCTGCATCATGGAAAAGTCTTCTAGATTTTATGGGCTTGTAGGCTTCAGATGGATGCCTAGAAAAATATTGCAGAAAAACTTTGGGTGACTGTCAAGGTAGTAAGATGTCTCTGTCATTTCTAGAGTTTTGAAAGTTGCTTAAAATGCACTTCTTTTTAACTTAGGTAATATTAAATCCCTTCGCAGTCTTTGAAGGAGTTGAAGAACAGATAGTTATAATTATAGCTTTCCTTAGCTATGATAAAAGATAGAGTAGATATAAATATTATAACTATAATTCTTGCTTTATAACTATTTTGTTATATGTAATTTTTCTATGTTAAAGTTAAAACCTTCCTTTTTATTTAAACAGAAAAGGGTAAATGATGTGGGAAGTCCTTTTGTACTATGTTGCATTTATTGATTAATGAATAAAGAATCTGTATTGCCTTGTGATAGGGCAGATTAGAGCTAGGTGGAGAAGACTAAAGAGAATGCTGGGAGAAAGAAGGCAGAATCAGAGAGATGCCATGTAGCCCCATTAGAGATAGACCCGGGGGGGCAGAACTTTGCCCAGTAAGCCACAATCACATGGTGATACACAGATTAATAGATATGGATTCATTTAAGATATGAGCTAGCTAAAATGATGCTTAAACTATTGGCAAAACAGTATTGCAAATAATATATTTTCTAAAGAATTGTTTGGGGGATCTGGGCAATGAATGAATGAGCTGGGAATGAACAAGTGTCCTCTGCCTACATTTCTCAGTTAATACTATTTTCTTCTTGGGTCTCTGAGGGAGTTGAAGACTAAACAGATACAGTTTTCCTTGTTTACCTGATGCAGAAAGCAAGTTATGATAGAAAGTAAATTAGGTAGAAGACTTTGGACTTACCAAGGTAGGATAGATATGATGTTTTATAAATTTGTCAAATGCACATGGACTAGACATTGTTGGTTTATTTATTATCTGTATATATTGTATATAGTCATTTTACTTATTATATAAGGTTTTTCTTATAATTAGTTATAGCCTTCTTTTTTATTTTAGATAAAAAAGAAAATGCAATGTTACTTTATTTGTTTTTTTTTTAAATAAATAAAGCTTCCCTGAAGGTCAGAAGGGAAAAGATAAACCACAAGATGTCATGGAGTGGTGGCAAATAACTTCAATTTGAGGATTTGAAAAACAGGGGCAGATGGATCTCTGTCAGTTCAAGGCCACACTTGGCCTACAAAGATCAAATCAGAAACAAATTCAGGTGGCCATGGTTCACTCTTTAAGTCCAAGTACCAAGGAATCACATACCTTTAATTCCAGCAGTAGAGGGAATATAAAATGGGAGAAGAGAGAAGCCCTACTGCTTAGTCTGCAGTCACCAACTTCTCTTATGGTTTAGGTGTTTTGCTTTTCTGCTTTTTAGGTTCAACCACAATATAAATCTCTGGGTTTTTATTCCTTATGCTACAGGATGCCCCCGACATGCATTTAAAGAAATAATAAACTATTTTTGTTTAATTTTTGTTGTAAATAACCTTTATTCTTATATGTTTTTACATTTAAGACAATTTCATTATACTTATTAAATTAATTTGGAATATGTAGTATGTGTGAGTTGGCAATCACTTCCTACTACATGGTTTATGAGGATGAGCTCATCATCAGTTTTAGTAGCAAGGGATATAACTTTTGTGCCATCTTATTGCCAATAAATGTTCTCTAAGCATTTTGATTATATGGGATGACAGGCAACAGGAGAGATAAAATATCTATCTGCAATTTTTATGTAACTGACTCTAAACAAATTATCATTTGACTAATATTGGCTTTGTAGAAGACAATACCATTTGGATAACTGTAGCTAGTTGCTTTCATATGAAACCATTTTAATCTTCTACTTTAAGACATTATTAACAGTACTATATATAAAATATTGATTATAGGACTCCATATTTTCTACATATTGTATCAATATTTATTCACACTTTCCTAGACTTCAAATCATGTTGATCCTTTGAAAATGGTGTCTCTGGATATTGCTTGAAGTCTTCTAATATGTAACAGTATCTGATAATTTTGAAGTAATGATTTTCCTTCCTCATTTATCCTACAGAGGAATAGGGTTTGGTTCCTATCACATACATAACTGAGTTCAATGAAGCTGATGTTCTTTTCTGTTCTAAATTGATTCCTGCTTTATATGGTCCCTATAAACTTATGTAGTGATGCATACAGATATGCAAATAAAAATAAATATCATTAAAGATTCATGACAGGAATCAAATCTACATGTAGTTTCAGAGGAGATTAATCACAACTACAGACCTTTTCTAGAATTCACTCCCACTATAGTTTGATTATCAAAACTGTCTCTTTAAGAAAAATCACCTGATGTGGGAGAGTCTTCTGTTTGTGTTGATTTCATTCGTTAATAAAGAAACTGCCTTGGCCCATTTAATAGGCCAGCCCTTAGGTGGGTGGAGTAGACAGAACAGGAAGAAGGAAGTGAGGTAGATGGCTCAGACAATTGCCCCACCTCTCCTCTCTGGGACAGTCGCCATGAAGCCAGCCACCAGGTCAAACATGCTGAATCTTTCCCAGTAAGACACCACTTTGTGGTGCTACACAGATTATTAGAAATGGGTTAATCTAGATGTGAGAATTAGACAATAAGAGGCTGGAACTAATGGGCTAGGCAGTGTTTAAATGAATACAGTTCGTGTGTTGTTATTTTGGGTTATAAGCTAGCCAAGCGGCTAGGAGTGGGGCAGCTGGAACGCAGCCCACTGCTCCTCACTGCAGAATGGTACCAACATGGGGCTCGAACCCAAGACCCTGAGATTAAGAGTCCCATGCTCTACTGACTGAGCTAGCCAGAAATGGATTGGCCAACCAGGACAACAACCCAGAAGTCCAGGTCGACACCACCAAACCAGACATACTGATCCTTTGTCAAATCATGGCCCTTTGGGTTATGACCAGTAAAATGACCATGAATTTTCAATATGTCAAATATGCATGTCATGGCATAAGGTGGTTACTTAATGTGACATTGCTAATGATCCTAGCCAAATAAAAGTAAGTTGGAAAAGTGACGTATTTTACTTCTGCAGTGGCCTTTTAGACCCTGTGATTATCCCAGTGTGTTTGGGAGAGGGTGATCTATGTGAAGGATTTCCCTCAGAAGAAAATACTCACTTGTTTCATTAGAAACTTCATTTTGTGGGCAACTGTGGCAATCAAAACAACAGGCTGCCATTCCCTCCTGCCAGAATTTTCTGAATCCAGGACCACAATCAGCACTGCACACAGAGGGTGGCATCTGAAGAAAATTAGATACATGCTCGTATCAGAAGTTTTACCTACTCTTTCTATAAGTATTTTATATTATGTTCAAATATCAATAAGTTTATTTTATACACAGCAAATGAGTAACCATATTAAACATAATGTGTTTTATAATGCCAAGAATGCAATTGTATGGAAACAAACTGATATAAAGTTGAGTAGCTTTCCAGTCACAGAAATTAAGGAAGAAAAATGAGTTATTTGCTATGGGCAAACACTATTGCGCTTGCAAAATGATTTTTCTACTTAATTTTTATCACCTTGACTCAAAGTACATTGCAAAGTTAGAGAGAACTAAAATAACTCCATTGATTTACCCGCTGTCAAATTTTTTGAGCATTTTATTAATGGGTAATTTATGTAGGACTGCATAGCCTACTATGGGCAGTGCTTTCACTAGGCAGCTCTGTGTAAGAACTCAGCCACAGAGAGCCAGTAAGCAGTGTTTTTTTATGCTCTATCCTTTAGCTATAGTCTCCAGATTCCTGCCTTGTCATCCCTTTACTGTAACCCATGAGCCAAATCAAACCTTCTCCTCAATTTGACTATGGTTTGTGTATAATCACAGCAAAAGCTCTGAAAGTTCAGAAAAATGGACATCTGAAAGAGGAAAAATATTTCCTCACATCTCAGTTAGCACATATGAACTGCAAAAACATCTCTGCAAAGCTTGACAAACAGTCTGTAAAGAGAAAGAGCTAGATGGGAAGAGCATTGTGTATTTGTGATGGGGAAGTGTTGAACTGATTATATTAAGAGGGAAGGTGTAGTGTTTCCTGATGTGAAGTGATTTACAAAGATGCAAATACTTGGGAAATCTGAATAAAGGTTAAATTCATTGAGAGATTTCTTAAAGTTTAATGATAAAAATCATTGCATAATCAAAAAACCTGGTGATCAAGCCCTATATACAGTTTTAGATACCTTCTGATGGTTGGGTAGTCACTTTACATTTTTTGTTCAATATTGAGTTCTATGTCAAAACAAGGGTGTCTCTTTGGCTTGACTCTTTCATGTTCTCCACAATATGATTAACTACGAATATTCCTTTTTGTTGTGGTTTTCTTGAAACAGGGTCTCAAAACGTTGTGTTGGTTGACCTCAATTCCCTATATTGACTAGGTTAACATAGACCACACAAAGATCTACTTCTCCTGCCTCCTGAATGTTGGAATTAAAGATGCATGCTACCAAAGGGAACACTTCTTTCCTCATTTTCTGTAAAAATTAATGCTTGCCATTTCTTTTACTTATTTGGTGAGATATTAAGGATTTGTTTCAAGCAGAGTAAAGAAAATATTCTTGTCTAATTTCTGCTCATTTCTCTTGATACAGGGTTTTTATATGCAACCCTAGCTCACTTGGATTCACTCTGCAGGCCAGACTGGTCAAACAGACAGAGTTTTCTATCTCTGGCTCCCAGGAGTTTTACTAAAAGATAATCATGACCACATACGCCTAGCCTCTGTTAGAATTTTATTGAAAGTTCTATGAATTTCTCTTCCTTTAGTACAATGTTGTCAATATTATTGCCATAGAAAAACTTTTTAATATGATCAGCTTAGAAAAAAATTAGTGATTAATAAAAAAACATTATTAAATCAAGATGTGTTCCTTATACTGTGTTAGAATTTCTGGTTTTTTTATTTTAGCTCTGAATACATGCTGAACTTTCCTAAGAACCTTTCTGCACATATTTATACAATCATTCAGTCCTTTGCTTGATTGCATTTCTGTGCCGCATTTATTTAACTGATTTGTATAAGGTGAACCATCTTTGTAATCCTGCAATGATGTATACTTATCACAGGGAGAGATCTTTCTATTGTCAAGTTCAGTTGCATTTTTCAGTCTTTAGATGAGAATTTTCCATCCATATGTATCAAGGGTTTAGTCTCTCATTTTTTTTATTATGTTCCAGTTCCTCAAAATCCCTTCCCCCCATATTTATAGACAGGATCTCTTTATGTTTGTAAGTGAAGCTTGTTGTTAGAAGCAAAAATGAATGTTGGTTTTACAAATTAATTTTGTTTGTGACATATGATTAGACAATGTGAAGATAAACATTTGTTTTGATAATTGTTTGCTAATTATTGTTCATTTTGTTATTGCAATATTTGATACTTTTCTAAAAGTCATTTTTCTGTCTGGTGTTTTAGTGCTATCTTTGTCTTCCATGACCACATATATGCTCTTTACTTTTCAGTGTCTAGGGGTTCTTCAAGCATCTTCTATAGTACTCTTCACGTGGTTATGAATTCCTGTGATTTATATACATCACTGAACATTGGTCTATCCCTGTATTAGTTAGGGTTTTCTAGAGTAACAGAACTTACATAATGAATCTATCTTTCTCTCTGTTTCTGTCTTTGTCTCTGTTTCTCTGTCTCTATAATTCTTTCTCACTCCACACACACACACACACACACACACACACACACACACACACACACACACATATATATATATATATATATATATATATATATATATATATATATATATCAATTTATTAGGATGTCTTTAAGATGTGGTCTAATTAATTCAACAACTACTAGGTAAGAATATGGACACTTCTCAGTATATGATGCTGATGTCTCAGCTGATCTTCAATGAACACATGAGTCCCAAAGATGTAGGTTCTAATGACAGTGAAGGAATGGACTTGCTAGCAAGGTGAGAGTAAGCAAACAAAAGCACAAGTTTCCTTTTATTATTTCCTTATATAGGCTTCCAGCAGAGTGTGTAGCCCATTTTAGAGGATGGTTATAAAGATCACAAGATGTAGGTTAAAGTTGTGTCTTCCCACCTGAAGACGTAGATAAGATATATGTCTTTTCTCAAATAAAAAGATGTCATTTAAAGGCAAGACTTCCTTTTCCATCTTTCCCTAAGTTTCTGGTTTTGTTTTAGAGACATGATTTCTCTTTCTAGCCCTGGCTGTCCTGGAACTTGCTCTGTAGAAGAGTATGGCCTCAAACTCAGAGAGCCACCTTTCTCTGGCCAGTGAGTGCTGGGAATAAAGACATGCACCACATGATATAAGGCATGTCTTCTTATCTCAAAGATCTGGATCATAAGTTTATCTTTCTACTTTAAGTAAAATAAAAAATATTTCACAATTATGTTCTCTACTTTTGTTTTTTTTTTTTTGTTTTGGGGAGGTTGTTTGTTTGTTTGCTTTTATTGAGCTAGGTATTTTTCTCCTCTCTACTTCCTTCCTCTCTTCCCCTTCTACTCTCTCCCATAATCCCCTCACTCTCAGTTTTCTCAGGAGTTATTATCTTTTTCTATCTCCCATGTAATTAGACCCATGTATGTCTCTCTTAGTGTCCTTTATGCTATCTAGGTTCTCTAGTGAAGTAACCCAGACCCAGGAAGACAAATATGATATGTATTTATTCATAAGTGACTATTAGATATAAAGCAAAAAAAAATCGGCCTACAATTCACAATCCCAGAGAACATAAATTTTGGGTTTTAATAAATTCCAGATGTAGTCAAATTTTTTTGTTTTTGTTTTTGTTTTTTTTTGTTTTTTTGGGTTTTTTTGTTTTTTCGAGACAGAGTTTCTCTGTGGCTTTGGAGCCTGTCCTGGAACTAGCTCTTGTAGACCAGGCTGGTCTCGAACTCACAGAGATCCACCTGCCTCTGTCTCCCGAGTGCTGGGATTAAAGGCATGCGCCACCACCGCCCGGCTGTAGTCAAATTTTTAAGTATAAGAAGATCTTACAACTTCTTTTCATTATAAAGGATGACTATGTTAGATATAGTAATTTTGCTTGGAAATATTGTCTCTGACTGCTTGAATTGCATCACCAATACCCTCCCATTTTAGAAGAGTACATGAAGGAATTTGATGTTGTCTATAAAGTGCCTCTCTGTAAATGGGTTTCACTCCTGCAGCCTTCAATTTCATTTCTTTACCTTTATAATTCAAATTTTAAGTAAAATATGTCATTGGAAAGTTCTTTTCTAATATTATGTGATCAGTACTTAAAAGACAACACAAATAAACCCCTTTGATAGTGTTACTACTTTGTAATGGAAATGAGTACAGTTAGGTCAGACCCACCTGTCTTCTTCCTGTTGACTGCTCTATCATGTCTTCATATAAATGCAGCTGTTGATTATGTGGAAAATATGTGCTAAACTCTCCTATCTTTACCTTAAGTCCAACACCATATGGGAAATTCCAAATCTGGAAAATATCATACTCTTCCTGCAATTTTTCTTTCTGGTTCATATTCACTCTCTCCCCAACAGGATTAATGAAGTGGGTTTTCCTCAGAAAGGAGTTCAGCTAAAAGAGACACACCATTTTATAGTGTATGAGCCCTTTCTTGAAGTCAGAAAATGCACTCTGATTTCATCTTGAAGTTAATATTAATGAAGGTGTCCAGAGAAGAAATATCAATAATTCAAATGGACTAATAAAATTACCAGAATATTCCTAGAATTAAATTTAAATCTATTCAGAGGAAACTACAGAACAGAAATACAGACAAATCTGCAGTCACCAAGCACTGATATGAAAAATACAGAGGGAGAGAGAGAGAGACAGAGAGAGACAGAGGCTCATATCCATATAGACATAAACAATAAAGCTATATACATTTTATATGCTCATATGTGTCAAGACACACACAGGAAAATAAAGTCACACACATATAGACATATGCATTCAAAGACCAAGAGAAAATTGCAAAACACATACACAGCCCTCCCCACAAACACACATGCATACATTCATGAACAAATACTCACAGGGAGACATGCACAGATAGAAATACCCACATAGAGACACTTACATAGACAGATTTATACTCACATCAAAAGACAGATTCACACACACACATACACACACACACACACACAGAGAGAGAGAGAGAAACAGATATATAGATATGTGTAATAAAAACACAACAGACAGATATACACAAGACAATAGTCACAGGAACAAATACCCATCCTGAAAGATATACACCAGACAAACTTATGCTTAATTCTACAGACAGACAGATGGATATTCAGATAGACACAAACACATATATACACAGCACAACTGATACACACACAGATACAAAGAAACACACGAGCATAAACCCATACCCAGTTAGAATCATTCATTTACAACAGGGATACACATGTGTGTCCTACCTGAAAAATAGCATATTTGCTACATAATTACTCTCACTCAGAATGTGAAATGAGGGCTCCAGAGCCTACAGTGGCAATGAAGCAGGTGATAACAGTTGTGAAAACTATCTAATATACTGATTACCACATATTTGGCATAATGAAGAAGAATTCATCTTTTCATGATGGACGGGATTAATGACGAAGAACTGTTATATTTACAATATTAGAACAGGTGTGATAAAATTCAATTGCTCTGTAACAAAATCAGTCATCTCCTCTGATAAATTGAGTCCTCTACTCTATTGTTTTGCATTATAATGTATACCTAATAGCTTTACATCTTTACCAGTACAAAATTCCAGTAATCTTTCTTATTTTATAAAATATTTCCTAATCCAGGGAATTGAGGCATTTGACGGATGCTTAAAGAATATGACATTAATAACATCAGATTTCATCTGAAAAAAGAAACACTACCTTCAAGCAGTGATCATAATATTCTTTCCCATTATCCATTGGTTGGTTATATACTTGAAGAATCATCTCATGAAGGGCATGGGCCACAGTATATACAGCATTATATATGTCATAACTGTTATCGCTAAAGGCCATGTCTAAACTTTGTACCTTTAACCATTGCACTGAGGTATTGGATATGCAATTCTTCAGGGTCTTACATTTAGAAGCAGAGATGTCACAGTTTAACTTCATCCACTCCAGTCTTGCCAGGTATTCATTTGAGTATTTGAGAGGGTTCAATGTCTGAACAAAACTTTTAAAATGAGAAATTTCAGCATGATGGTGTGCAAAAGCTAGTGTCCCATAGGTTGAATTAAGTGTAAAGTCTGCCTTAATTGTAGTATCATCCCACTGTGAGGTAGCGATCCATAGTCTCTGTATACCTAGAGATTTCCACCTTTTAAAGCCCACAGCTAGAGTGCTGTCTGTGTCACCATAAATGATAACTACATTTGTGGATGATGTCATTATTTGGTTATAATACACTTCAGCTCTTGCCCTGAATAAATGCATCTCAACTGGGATCATATTCAAAAAGGCAAAGCATATTTTGTTTTGTTCCATCTCTCTCCTCAAATGTGAGAGAAATTGGGTACCCTGATCATTGTCTGAGATGGCCACTCCAATCCAGTTCCAGTTAAAGTGAAGCATCAAAGAGACCATGCCCAAGGCTAGTGATGTGTCCTTGGGAGCCATCTGATACAGAAAGGGAAACTGTTCACGATTGCTCAGGAAGGGATGGAAAGGTCCATAGGTAAGCTGAAGTAACTAGGACACAGGGAGCAGTGTGAGGTAGCATGCTCTCACAAGAACTGGCAAACACACTTTCAGCAAAGAGTTTCTTAAAAAACACCTTACTTGTTACTTCTTCCCTCATCTCAATTTGAAAAAAGGAAATCCCCAACAAGTCTCTGAATAGTAACCTTGAACTACACTGTTTAACAAAAGCATGAATCTAGTATCCTCTTCACAATCTTCTTGCTTGTAGGAATTATAACAACAGATACAGTATTTCTTGCAAGCTCACAACACAAAATCTTACCTGTTGAGATATGTAGAGATTTATGAGTGTCCCAACCATTGCAGATGTTTCCCAGTTTGGTCCTGTAAGCAACACTATACATGTAGTATCTTCATTACAGATATAATTAGGAAGAATATCATTATTATTTTCTTCAGAAAAATACAAGCGACGGTGTAATTGTGACATATTCTTACAACCACCTTGTGGGAATTGAAAAACTAATGATATATTTGGTAAAAGATCAGGGTTCCTGTTGATTTCATTGATGGAAAAAGCTAAGGCCAATGCAAACTGGTTGTTTTCAGTTGGTCTGTAAATGAGTATAGTGATTAGTATTGACAGAGATCTACAGACAATGCTGAGTAGTCAATAGAAGGAATATCCTGAGCTGGCCAGCACAATATCAGTTCCAGTTTAAGTGAACCATCAAAGAGATCATGGACAGAGATAGAGAAGTATCTTTTGGACCATCTGATACAGATAGGGAAATTGACCATGATCACTGCATTGGTAAGCTGAATAACCTAGGAAGCATGGAGCAGCATGTGGTACCATGCATTCCTAAGAACTTAAAAATACTCATCTGACAAGTGTTCTAGAAAATTTCCTTACCTGTTACTTTTATCCTAATCTCTATATCACAAAAGGAAAAGCACAAGCCTCATCAAGTGTCTGAATAGTACCCTTAAACTACACCATGTGACATAAATGTGAGGCCATTCTGCTTCTCACACTCTTCATAGCATCTCAGAATGTTACAAATGAAGACAGGATTTCTTACAAACACCCAAAATGACTCAGATTGATTTAGAGGGAGATGACTAAACCAATTATGAAAAATGTTGCCCAGTAAGGTCCTATATGCACCAATTTACACCTGAAACAATCATTTCAGAAAATTAGGGGAAGTTTCATGATTTTGTTAAGAAAAAAAATGAATGAGACTGTGTTATTTTGACACAGTATTACACTGACCCTGCTAATAATAATTCAAATACGAGAGATATATTTGGTAAAAGACCATGGTTCCTGCTGACATCATCAATGGAAAAAGCCAAGGCCAGAACAAATTGGTAGTTTGTAGTTGGTTTTCTATAAAAGGGAAGTGTTTTTTATGAACAGAGACATACAGATGATCATTTGAAGTCAGAAGGATTATCCTATAATGGACACTATTCCTAACCTCCCTCAGTGATTGAAACAAATGTCCTGTATTGTGATGTTGGGATGACAGAAGTTGCTGGAAGCTTGTAAAAGCTTTAAAATTTCCTGAGAGTGCATCTCCCATGAATACGACGAACTATTTGCATCTTTCCCTGAGAGGGCTGTCCATCTCTGGTTTCTGAGTACTTGCTCAGAAGGTTAGTACAAGGCAAAAGATTGACCAAATGGTAAATCTGATAATATTTTCTTTTTGAACTTATTGAGTAATATAAATAATACATGTGATGTGTTAGCCATAATTCTGTTAATTTTTATCAAACTGATCTGGATAAGGTATTCAAAGAATTATTGGTGAGTGTACAGTAGTCTTCCGGGAGCAACATTTGGCTCCTGAACTTATAATTCATTATATGTGGTGGGCAATACAGTTAGAATATCCCTTCCTGTACTTCATCGTTATTTTTCTCTCTGTTTTATATACTGCAGGCAAAAGAAAGAGGCTTTTAAAAAAAGATTTATTTTTAAATAAATTTAAGTACCAGAGTACACTTGATAAATACATGCATCTGTGTGTATGGACATGAAAAATATTCATTTATGCCATACTTGGGAAATGGATTCCATGGTTTTGAATAACTCTTGGCTTTAGATGGGACTGACCTCAAATGTGCAGTGATATACCTGTTTCATTTTATAAATGCAGAGATTAAGAATGTATTCCAGTAATGTTCACCTATTTTTTGCCTATATGGGTGTCTTCAATGCAATCACACTTGATATATCTGACCAACATAAATTGTAGAGAGCCTCATTAGTCTACATTTCCAATTAAAAACATACAACACTAGCATGCAATTGAGAACTAGGTGCATCTGGCAATTGCAGTGAGATTTATTTGTGCCACTATTGCATTTTTGTGAAATAGAAGAGTTTAAGTGTATAATATATGGAAAATATTTATGAATTTTGATAATACAAATGGTCAACTAGTTAGTAGTGAACAATATCATCTTGTGTTTATGTTTAAGGGAATAATAATAACACCTATGTCTTCTTAAAATTAAATATTATCTGACAAATAAACAGTAAATTCAAACATATGCTTTCATTCTGAATGATTTACTTAGAGTTAAATATAATCAATTTTCCAATTATAAATTCACCACTGTGGTATCTTTATGTATAAGTATAGATATTTTTAAAAATTTAAAAATAAATATAAATATTTAAAAAAATCTTCGAATATTCTTGAATACCATATGGAAATAGAATTGTTATTGAAATTTCTAGAAACACATTGGGCGCCAATTGTAGAAGGAGCAGTGGGCTGCTTCCCGCTGCCCAGCTCCCCGGCTAGTTTACACCAGAAATAATTACACAGAAACTGTATTCATTTAAACACTGTTTGGCCCATTATATCTAGCCTCTTCTTGGCTAACTCTCACATCTTGATTTAACCCATATCTAGTAATCTGTGTATCACCACGGGGTCGTGGCTTACTGGGAAAATTCTAACCCATGTCCATCTTGGGCTGGAGCTTCATGCTGTCTGCCTGACTCAGCATTCTTCCTCCCAGAATTCTGTTCTGTCTACTCCACCCACCTAAGGGCTGAACTATCAAAAGGCCAAAGCATTTTCTTGATTAACCAATAAAAGTAACACATAGATAGATGACCCTCCTACACCAATTCAACAGGAATTTGAGAATATAACTTATGAAACTCAAACACTAACTCCTGCACACTAACCATGAGGAAACATCGATGTCTTGAGCAGTAAGAGTGGGATAGTGATCTAATAAGCTGTTTCAAAATAACTATCAATAATTCACAAAATTAAAATGTGTTAAGTGTCCAAATTGAAAAAATGTATAGCTATTATTAGTAAAATTATTGAAAGAGAAACATAAAGTGGTAAATGTGAGAGTATGTCAGAGAATAAACAGTTTTTACATAAAGGCGAGAGACATGTTCTTCTTAATAATGCCAAAGAAGAGATAACAGATAACTGTTTTCAAGTGTTGCCAGGTATCGCATGCCACAGCTTTCACTCAGGCAAGTGGCAAGGAAAGTAAGCAGTCACCACAATTAGCAATAGCCTAATATTTCGAAGAAAGCAAACATATCATTTATACTCTGTGTATTCCTTCTTTATTCTAAATAGAGAATGGAGAAACATACTTAGAAAATAAAGGCCAATGGTCACAGATGTATATAAATGAAGTATAGAGAAACTGTAACACTTAAGAAGTTCACAGAGGGCAAGTCTCCTACTACGATTCTTTATGCAGCATTAGAAGACACAGTGTGACCACATGCAGAGAATCTGAGAGAATAAATGAATATCTATTTATAAAACCTCAGGAGCTATGGGTTCCACAAATATTAATAGTTCTGGCATATGCATTTGAAGCTGCATGGTGACCAAAGAGTCATCACAGATTCTACTTGACAGCAATTTATTGCATCCATTTATTATGATACTTATTGAGAAGTATGGGGTTTCTTTTGGCAACATATCACTGACTACTCTTCTGAAGAACCTGTCAAAAGGAAGGCTATCTGTGATGGAAGAAGTTATAGAGATCCATTTTCACTTAGTTTCCTGCCTTATAAGTGGAAGGAAAACAGGAAGAATAATAGAACATTATCTGGACAAATTAAAAGTAAAAAATAGCATTGGGGCTCTAAAAGAATGGGGGGGAGGTTTTTTAGTATGCATATTGGAATAAAAGAACAAAAGAGCTAAAGCATTGCTCTGATTCTCATCTTCTGATAACCCATGAAATATTCATCATGACATTTACATCAGTAGAAAGAAACTTACTGCATATTCAGAATGTTGTTGAAGTAATCTCTCTCCACAGGCCACTGCACACTTGTAAGGATGAAGGTACAATCTTTTACCAAGTCTGCATCTTTGTCATTATTCTGCTTCATTCTCCAAAAGCACGTGGGATAAATGAACCTGGGCATAAGAAGTGGAATATTCAGGAGAAGGAAGAGGAAAATCAAAGTGAACATCTTTGTCCTACTCAGAGCCTGTGCAGTGTGTGTGATGAAGTGCTATTCAGATCAGCACATTATAATCTCACCTGCTTTTATTTCTGAAGTCAAAGGAGAAGCTACTTGTTCACTCATGCTTTCCTTTTTCCCAAGTGGTTTTTCACCTCTGGAAGAATTTTAGACATTTTCTTCCCTGAAGCTCTGCACCTGATTCCCATGTTATTAAATTTAGTTGATAAGTATATATGAGAACAGTTAATGTAGTTTATTGACATCATTCATATTTGTGGAAATTAAGGCTCTTTGGAGGATGCCATTTTCAGGAAATTTGGTCCCAGGACTTCCTGAGCATTCTGTTTATGTTTTTACGTTAATGCTTTAGAAATTATGTCAGTAGATTTTATTTGATGATCCACATTGAGACTTGCAACAGTGATTCAGGAAGGACTCATAAAATAGGAATTTCTGGTTAAACACTGAAAGTTCTTTCACAAAGTCCCTGTTTGGGAAAAACAGCTTGATATACTCTTTTTTCTCTCTTTCAAGCCTACATATATTTATTCAACACTGTGACCCTTTCAGAGGTCTTTTTATCTGGATTTGTCTTTATTGCATATCTGTAAAATGACCAGAAGCACTTCTTAAAATGCTAAGCACTTAAGAAGCTAAGCTGTAACATTACTAGGTCAAATACGGTACTGCCTGCTGGCTCCGCACAATCTAAACCTTAAGCTGTGCTATTACTATGGTATATATGATAATTCCTGCTTGCTCCACATAGTCTAGCATGGTCGAGCCAATTGCACCTCTGAGCTGCACATACCACCTCAGTCTCAAGCACACAGCCAGTCCCTGGCACCACTAAGCAAGCTACAGCAGTCTGCTCACAAACCCCATTCAAATGCTGTCTCCCAAAAGAGCCAGAGGTCATGATAGCAGCATACCCATAAAGTCGGCATTTTAAAATGGCCAAATCAGGAAAATTTCTCTTAAAGGAACTGGGGCATGCCACCAGCAAACAGCAAGAAGCTATTATAAACTCTGTATTTTTGTATTTAAAATTCCTTTTCAAATGCTATTGGGTTTTAAGTGACTTTAACTGGCCATGTGGGTGCCAATCTATAAGAGGAGGCTGCTTGTTCGTCATGACCCAGAACCAAAATAATCACACAGAAACTGTACTAATTAAAACACTGTTTGGCTCATTAGCTCTAGCTTCTTATTGGCTAACATTTACAATTTAATTTAAACCATTTCTATAAAGCATATTCCCTTTAAATGTAAACAAACATTTATAAGCAATCATTTAGGGAATATGCTGTAGTAATCTCTACATCCAATAGTCTGTAAGTTACTCTCCCACTTGGGTGTGGCCTCATATACTATATATGCTGATATAAAATGTGTGTGGTCTCTCTCTCTTTCTCAGATACTAAAATTGGTTGCTATTCCCTGTTAGAGTAGAGGATTTGATCTGTAAGTCTACCCCTAAATAAGTAACCTTTTATTATGCTAAATTCTGAGCTAGTCTGGGATTTCTTTTTAGCGTTCTTCATCATCTGGCACCCATGTGGATTAAGACTCCACACCTATGGGAAGGACAACCTAAAGGCCTAACCAGTTCACAGCCCCAAAAATATCCAACCCCCACCCACCTGTCTTGCTTTTACATAAGCAGTTTTTTTGTGAAAACCTCTGCCACAGTGAAGCTAATTGTATGTGGCAACTTGGAAAATTTCCAAGCTCACACACAACCCCTCCACTGCTGCAATCCCTGTAGTGTTCCCTGCCATGTGGCAACTTGCACAGCTTCCATGCAGGTTCTTGTTTGTACTCCCAGATCCTGATATCTGGACTTCTCACTCTGAGTATGGAATTGATTTAATTGCTTTTAATTTGTTAAGAAAATCATATTTCTCATTATTTAACGGGCACCAAAGTGGGGAAACCTAAGTGGCTCGGGACTATTCCTACACCAGGTTGAGCCACTAGTCATGACTCTGTAACCATGACACCTGCTGTACAATAAAGATTATTACACCTAAAACAATTTACCATATCTCATAACAGGTTACCAATAAATCAGTATGGCAGACTACATTAATATTGAAACTTTCAGTAACTTTTTTGCTAATACTATGGATTGTATTCTGTAAGGCTTATATGGTTATTGTGATATACCCATTTACTGGATATTGGGATTCAATTTTTCTTCATATTATATCCCTAAAACCATGGTTTAAAAATAGGGCCAAGAGTGAGGCACTTTTAGAGATAATTGTCTTTACAGACTGATACTAATCAATTAAAAGGAAAATTCAGAACTCTGGAGAAATATGCATTCAATTTGACTAGCAAATCCCAGTCAAATGACGTACTTTTAAAAGTGGTACAGTCTTTGTAGATCGATAGTAATCCATTAAAAGAAAAATTCAACACTCTGGAGGACATCACCAATTTGACAACCAAAACCTAGTCTATGACAGAAGGTGCTGAGAAATTGTCTGAGAGAATATATACTGTTGAAGGTATTAATTGGACACTGTTGAGGGCTATGATAGATTGACTGATAAAATGTCTCTCCAGGAAGGTAATATGCAAACTGTAAAAATTATGTCCAAGGATGAGATGGTATCTCTACTGGACAGACATTATACCTTTGAATCCTCAATGAGGGCATTAGAACAGGTCACTGGACAGGAGATCCAGACTTTATGAAAGGCAGTGGTAAATATATTTGAAAATATTGAGGAATTTATCAAATTTGATGACCAGGGACAAAAGGTACAAAGACAAAATTTAGCATCATCAATACATACCAAACTCTGGGATAGCTTACCCAGAGTTATACCTGCCTTTATACTGATATCATCAGAAAGAGAATCTGGCACAAAATACCCTAAGGTAGTCAGAGAATATACATGGGAGCATATATGTATGACAGATCTAAAAGAAATTAAACAAGCAATTGTATCTTATAAAATACATTTGTCCTTTGTTAAGGAAATGATCAAAATGCAGGTTTCCAATAAGAAAGCAATGCCACAAAACTGGACTCAGTTAATCTCAGCAGTCCTAAAAAGTGGACCGCAGTTGCTTTGGAGGTGCTATTGGAATGAAGATGCTAAGATTTTAGAAGAATAAGGAAAAGTAAAAGGACTTGAGATTTCCCAAGATCAAATTCTGGGTGAGCGACTTTACTCTGATCCTCAGAATCAAGCTCTTTATGATGAACACACCGTGTCCCTGTGTAGCTCAGTAGCTTTAAATGCTTGAGACAGGATTCAAGAACTAGACAAGAGAGTTGAATCTTATCTTAGGGTTAAGCAGTGACAGAGAAAACCTTTTAGTGTCTTTTTACAAAGATTAATTAAGGCTGTACAAATAGGGGTAATTGACCCAGAAGCTATAACTATAATAACTGAACCTTTGGCTTATGAGAATGTCAACTTAGAATGCAAAGGATACTTGGGCCTTTTAAGATCAGATCAGCACCCATGAATGAATGAATCTTGCATACAATGGATGTTGAGACACTAGACTATGGTACTGAAGCTTGGGTAGAAGAACCAATTTCCACTGGTATGAGGAGACATCAAAATACCAAATGTTTTCATTGTGGTAGAATGGGATATCTGGGAAGGGATTGTAGACAAGGAATTCATAGGAATAATGTCTCCTCTGGGAATGGAAAGAATAAGAAGACTCAGCCTTCAGGTATATATAGGAGGTATGGCAAAGGCTGACATTGGACCAATGAAAGTAGGTCAATGAAAGATAGACATGGTAACCTGATACCATCAGGAAACTCCATGGGGGACCACTTGCAGACCCCCACGATGAATGTGGTCCAGTCATTCCCAGTTACTCTGAAAAATGTGTCTCACCAGGAAAATTTAAAAATCCATTGCCTACTGTGAAAAACAATACTAGTTTAGATGATTGAATAAATATGGAGGATGAGTAAAAAATCTAGTAGGACATAGGAAACCTATATTCTGGCAGACTTCGATAAATGATCAAAGACCAAAACTAAGAGTTTGTATAAATGGCATTTTTATTGGAGACCTACTAGACATGAGTGTGGATAAAAGTATCATTACTCCAGGATCTTGGCATCCAAATTGGCCTCTTCAAGAGGTAGATGTTCAGTTCCCAAGAACTGGAACCTTATCTCAGGTGAAACAAAGCACAAGATAGGTAGAATGCATAGGGCCAGGAGGGCAAAGAAGATGATTGAGGACATATGTGGCTAATATTGCAGTGAATTTGTGTGGTCATGATCTATTGCAGCTATGAAATACCCAGATTAACATTTCTACAGTCCCCAAAACCTGTTTCTGGGGAAAATGTTAGAAGATATTCAGGCTATACAAGAACACAAAGCAATTGATAAACCTTCAGAGGTACTAATGGCCCTGCCTTTAAAATGGTTAACTGAGAAACCAATATGGGTGAAATAGTGGCCTATAACTAAACAAAAGCTGCAGGCTTTAGAACAGCTGGTACAAGAACAACTAGATGCTCACCATATTTAAGAATCTACCAGCCCTTTGAATTTTCCTGAATTTGTTGTTGAAAAGAAATCTGGAAAATGGGGGATGGTAGCAGATCTTAGAGCTATCAGCAAGGTAATTCAACTTATGGGCCCTCTACAATCTGGAATTCCCCTGCCTTCTGTGTTACCAAAATGATGGTCTCTTATAGTTATTTATTTAAAGGATTGTATCTTCACTCTACCTTTACATGAAAAGGTAACAGAGAAACATTTGCTTTCCTGGTGCCACTTATAATAATTATCAACCTACTAGGAGACACAAGTAAACCGTGCTTCCACAGGGAATGCTCAATAGCCACACACTATACCAATACTTTATAAGTCAGACACTGGAAATAATACATAAAAAATTTCCTATATCTATAATTTACCATTACATGGATGACATTTTGCTATCTGATTCAAACATAGGTACTTTGGAAAGAATGTTTGAAGAAGTAAAGAATGTTTTACCTAAATGGGGATTACAAATTGGTTCAAAAAATACAGAGAGGAGATTCTGTCAATTATCTAGGTTATAAGTTTACAGAAAATAAGAACACAAAAGGCATAAATTAAGAAAGATTGATTGTGGACCCTTAGTGACTTTCAAAGATTGCTAGGACATATTTCCAGTCTATGACTGGCTGTTGGGATAACACCTGATCTAATAATCCATTTAAACAAAACCTTAGATGGAAACAAAGACATAAATAATCCCAGAGAATTAACAGCTGATGTGGAAAAGGAATTGGTTGTTGTTGAACAAAATTTACTGGAGGCACATGTGGATAGAGTGTATCCAAATCTTAATTTCATTCTAGTCATAGTGCCTTCCAGAATTTCCTCCATAGGAATTTTAATGCAAAGCAAAGATATTATTTTAGAATGGGTATTTTACCACATAAACCAAGTAAAAAATTAAAAACTTATGTGGAAAAAGTCTCTGAATTAACTATAAAAGGAAAATTGACACTTCATCAACTAGCAGGTAGAGACCCAGCAGAGATTATAGTGCCTTTTACTTCTGATTAAATTAAAAAACTATGGGAAGACAATGAACCATGGTAAAGAGCTTGTGCTAATTTGGGGGGAGAAATTGATAGCAATTATCCCAAAAGCGAGAGACTTAACCTCATAAATAGAACATAGATTCTTTCCTGAATTGTGCATGATATACATATAACTAAAGCCCATATATTCTATACTGAAGCAAATAAATCAGAAAAAGCAGGATAAAAATCAGAACAATTAAGTAAGGTGGAACAAAGCCCTTATAATTATGTCCAGAAGGCAGAATTGTATGCTATTCTTATGATACTATGGGATTTTAAGGAGCCTCTTAATATAGTTACTGATGCACAATATACAGAAAGTTGTATTTGCATATTGAAACTGTAAAATTTATACCAAATGATACAGAATTGACTTCATTATTCATTCAGGTGCATGACATAATCAGGAAGAAGCATTTTCCTATAAACATAACACACATCTGATCCATATGGGTCTGCCAGGTCTTCTAGCACAAGGTAATGCAGAAATTGATCAATTATTGATTTGAAGAATGTTGCAGGCCTCAGAATTTTATAAAAACATCATGTCAATAACAAAGGTTTAAAGAAAGAGTCTCTTATTACCTGGCAACAAGTTAAGGATATTTTAAAGAGTTTTCCTATTTGCTCTTTCTATAATCAAACACCATTTCCTGCAGGGAGTAACCCAAAGGGTACTTAAAAATGCAATCAGGCAGATGGATGTGTTCCACTTTACAAAATTTGGTAAATTAAAATATGTGCACCACACCATAGACACATATTCAGATTTTCAATAGGCAACTGCCTTGAGCTCAGAAAAGGCTGGTTCAGTAATCACGCATTTGTTAGAAGTTATGGCCATCATAAGCATTCCTGGACAAATAAAGACAGACAATGGCCCAGCATATGTATCTAAGAAAATAAAACAGACTTTTGCCTATTATAATATAAAGCACATTACAGGTATACCAAATAATCCTACAGGTCAGGCAGTTGTGGAAAGGTCAAATTGATCTATAAAGGATATCCTAAACAAACAGAAAGGGATGGAAAATATCCCCAGAAATAGATTGCATAGTGCTTTACTAACATTTAATTTTCTTAATGCTAATGAGAACGCAATAACTTCAGCAGAGAGTTATTGGATAATGGAAAATACTTCTGAATTGAATCAACCAGTGTATTTCAAGGATGTGTTGATGCCACAATGGAATCCAGGAGATGTGCTACATTAGAAAAGGGGTTTTGCTCTTGTTTCAACAGGAGAAGAAAAGTTATATATACCATCAAAATTAATAAAAATTTTGCTTGAAAAAGAGAAATCTCATGAGATATGATGGCTCATCCATAGAGCTGAAAACCAATCAGGTGGTAAGAAAACTTCATAAGAGTTGGGGCAGGTTTCTATTCTTGTTTTTGCAGGAAAATGTTTATTTTAAAAAATTCAAGAGACCTTGGACATCTAGATACCTAAAGAGGAAAAGATAATTATCCAGATAGGATAGGGGGATATGCTCAAGAAAATGCCACTACCAAACTATGCTTAACTCTGTTCTTTTGTGTTTAAAATTCTTTTTTAAGCTTTTTCAGGTTTTACGTGGATTTAGTCAACCATGTTGTGTGCCAATTTGTTTCAGGGGGCAGTTTGTTTGTCCTGGCCACCAAGAACCAAAATAATCACACAGAAACTATATTATATAAAAAACTGTTTGGCTCATTACCTCCAGCTTCTTTTTTTTTACTTTTTTATTGGTTTTATTGCACTATACATTTTTCTCTGCTCCTTTTTCTTCCTCTTCTCTACCCTTCTACCCACTCCCATAACCCCATGCTTCAAATTTACTCATGAGAACTTGTCTTTTTCTCCTTCCTATGCAGAGCCATGTGTGTCTCTCTTAGGGTTCTCTTTGTTTTCTAGGTAATCTGGGATTATGAATTGTAGGCTAGTTTTTCTTTGGTGTATGTCTAAAAGCCACTTATAAGTGGTCTTATTGCATAACTCTTCCATGTTAATTTAACCCATTTCTAGTAATCTGTGCATCACAAGGTCATGGCCTACCAGCAAAGTTTCAGCATGTCTGCCTCTGACAGGGCTACATGGCCTCTCTCTGACTCTGCATTTCTTTCTCCCAGTATTGTTTAGTTTTCCCTGCCTACCTAAGTTCTGACTTATAAACAGGCCAAGGCATTTTTTTATTCACCAATGGTATTCACAGCATACATAAGGAAATCCCACATCATCTTCTGATTGATTTTAGTTTGAAGTCTATTTTGCTAGATATTAGGATAGCTTCACCAGCTTGTTTATTAGGTCTATTTTCCCAACCTTTTCCTCTGAGATCATGTCTGTTATTGATGTTGAGGTGTGTTTCTTATATATAGCAAAAGACTAGATCCTGCTTTTATATCTTTTCTCTTACACTGTGTCTTTCCATAAGTGAATTATATCCATTGATATTAAGGATGAGTTACTGTTAATTCCTGGGGTGTTTTCAGTGGTAATGTGTGTGTGTGTGTTTCCCTTCTTTGGGTCTTCTTTGTATGAAGTTATCTGTTGCCTGTGTTTGTGTGGGTGCAGTTAGTTTCCTTGGGTATGCGTTTTCCTTCAAGTACTTTCTGTAGGGCTGAATTTGTTACTAGTAATTGTGTAAATCTGGTTTTGTCATGGAATGATTTGTTTTCTCCACCAATGGTGATTGAAAGTATTGCTGAGTATAGTAGTCTGGGCTTATATCTCTGGTCTCTTAGTGTCTGCAGCACATCTGCCCAGGACCTTTTGGTTTTCATGATTTAAATTGAGAAGTCATGTGTAATTCTGATATGTCTACCTTTATATGATATTTGACCTTTTTCCTTTACAGCTATTAATATTCCTTTTTTATTCTGTATGGTTTGCGTTTTGATTATTATATAGAAAGGGGATGTGGTTTTTTTCTAATACAGCCTATTTGGTGTCCTGTACACTTCTTATACCTTCATAGGGCTATTCTTCTTTAGGTTGGAAAGGTTTCTTTTATAATATTTTGAATACTTTTTCTGTGTCTTTGAGCTGGAGTTCTTCTCCTTCCTCTATCTCTATTATTTTTATATTTGGTCTTTTCATGGTGTCCCAGATTTCCTGGATGTTTTGTGCTAAGAATCTGTTGAATTTAATGTTTCCTTTGACCAGTTAATCTATTTATTCTATAGTAGCTCCAGCTTCTGATATTCTCTCCTTCATCTCTTAGTTTCTGTTTGTTTTGTTTGCCTCTGTAGTTCTTGATTGTTTACCCAGATTTTCTATATCCAGAATTCCCTCAGTTCTTATTTTTTTATGTGCCTCTTTTTCAGTCTTCAAGTCTTAAACTGCTTTTTTCACCTGCTTGTTTGTTTTTTCTTGGGTTTCTTTGAGAGATTTATTAATTTCTTCCAGTTTGTTGTTTGTCTTTTCCTCCATTTTTAAAAGAATTTTTCATTTCCTCTTTAAAGTTCTCCATCATATTCATAAAATTCCATTTAAAATCATTAAAATCATTTTCTTCTGCTTCTTCTGGTTTAGGATAATCAAGTCTTGCTGTTGTACGACCATTGGGGTCTGGTGTTACCATGTTGCCTTTTAGGTTGTTAGATGAATTCCTGCATTGGCACCTCCCAATCTCTTCATTCAAATGATGCCAGCAGTGTCTTTGCATCTTGGTCCAATTCTTGCATTGGCTGTCTGTGTCTTGGGAACTACTCTTAGTCTTTTCTGTACTGTAACTATCTCTGTCTCAGGGAGACACTGAGGTCTCTCTTAGCCTGCTCTCTTGGTTTGTTCTCTTGGTCTACTCTGTGCTGTTGAGAAGAGGCAGTGGGCTGTTTCCCACCACCTGGCTAGCTTTACCAGAAATAATTATACGGAAACTGTATTCTTTTAAACACTGCTTGGCCCATTAGCTCTAGCCTCTTACTGGCTAACTCTCACATCTTGCTTTAACCCATATTTAGTAATCTGTGTAGCACGACTGAGGTGGTGGCTTACCAGGAAAGATCTTAACCTATGTCTGTCTCAGGTCGGAGAATCATGGCAACTGCCTGAGGCATCTGCCTGACTCTGCTTTCTTTCTCCCACAATTCTGTTTTGTCTACTCCACCTACCTAATTTTCTGTCCTAATAAAGAGCCAAGGCAGTTTCTTTATTAACCAATCAAATTAACACATAGACAGATGACCCTCCTCCATCACTGTGCAGTCACAGCTTGTGCTTCAGAGTTCCACACTTGGTCCTCTCTCTTGATCCTCTTTGTGTACTTGCAACTTGTGTTTCAGCATTCTTCTGAAGTTGTTGGGGGCTGGAGGGTTTGGGGACAGAATGGGACTTGGAGGTTTCAGGGTCTGATAGATGGGATGGGGTTTTGTAGCAGCCTACCTGTAGGAAACTCACCTACTGGCTGGCCATAGGAGCTGATATAGGTGGGGTAGGGAATTGGGTTTTGCCCAGTATGGAAGGCCTAGAGAGTGAGGTGTCCCACTGGGTAGCTGGTCACTCGCCTCTTGGCACTCTCTGTGTAGCAGCAGGACATGTTTCAGAGTTCCAATGAGGTTTTGTGGGGGTGGCGACTTTGTGGGTGATGTGGGACTTAGGGTCTTAGATCTTAGGGTCCAATGGATGGGATGGGGTATTGGAGCAGGCTATCTGAAAAAAAAAAACTCTCCAGCTGGCTGGCTAGAGAAGTCAAAGCAGGTGAGTTTGGGGGAAGAGTGAGACTTATACCTTGAAGTGTCTGATGAAGGGGACGGGGATATTGGAGCAACCTACCTCTTGGTCCACTGTGTAGTAGCAGGTTGTGTTTCAGAGTTCCACTGAGGTTGCAGAGGGATAGGAGGGTTTGAGGGCAGAGTGGGACTTGTAACTTGAGGGTCCAATAGATCGGATGGGGGTTTTAGAAAAGCCTACCTGCAGGAAAATCTCCTGCTGGATGGCTAGAGAAGCTGAGGCAGGTGAGGGAGGGTCCCAGGGTTTTGTCCTGGTATGGAGACCCTAGAGAGTGGAGGTCCCATCGAGTGGCTGGTCACTCACTTCTTGATCCTCTCTGTGCCATAACAGGCTGTTTTCAGAGTTCCACTGAGGTGGTGGGGGTTAGGAGGGTTTGGTGGAAGAGTGGGACTTGTAGCTTACAGGGTCCAATGGAAGAGATGGGGGTATTCGAGGAGCTGATCTACAGGAAACTCTCCTGCTGGATGGCTAGAGAAGTGAAGCTATTTATTTATTAAAGTTTGTGCTTCTGCTACAGGACAGATGACTGTGCATGCCTCAGATTGTCTTCTTCCACCTTCCAGACTTACCCATCATCAGTACATACATTCTGTCATCCATGTCCTGTCTTAGATTGTCTGGAAGGAAAAAGATCTCATCTGGCATTAACTACCAGTCTCTGTTTATAAAGAGTAAGGGAAAGCACATTCCCAGATACAATGTATCTCTGAACGAACTTTCCATCCGAGAGTACAAAAGTAGCTAGATAAACATAAGCAAGCAGTACACATGCTCCTATGCAACAATATCTACTAAGAAGAGTAGAAGATGACCAAAATGGAATTGCCTAATTAAATTGAGCTAGGATATTTTTAATAGCTTTCAGCTTCACTAAAATCCAAATTTGTCGAGGGGCCTGAGCTGCTGATCCACTTGAAATGGCCAGACCCTGAGCTGCCAAGTCGCCGGAGTGTTCTAAAGTCCTAAACCTCTGATTACCTGGGAATTCCACGGAGCTAAGCTGCTTACCCGAGTTGCTGAATGCCATCAGCTACCAGCGACTGCCAAGACAAATGAGCAACTGGAACCATGGCCCTGACTATACCTTGAGAAGCTCCCATTAGATCATTCCCATCCTCTCCCTGGATGGACGCACCCCTCACAGTCCTGACTTCCTTGCTCATGTTCTCCCTCCTTCTGCTCTTCATCTGGGCCTAGGGAGCTCAGTCCAGTGCTTCAATGTGGGTCTCTGTCTTTATCTCCATCGATCACCAGATGGTTCTATGGTGCTATGCAAGATATTCATCAGTGTGGCTATGGGAAAAGGCCAGTTAAAGTACCCTACCTCTGCTGCCCAAGGACTTGGCTGGGGAAAACATCTTTGACACCTGGGAACCTCTCTTGCCAATCCTAAAATGGCTCCTTTAGTTACGATATTTCCTTCCCTGCTCCCATATCCACTCTTCCTCCATCTCAACCTTCCCATTCCCCTAAGGTCTCCCCAATCCTCCCATTCTCCCTTCTTTCTCCCCATCTCCCCTTCCCCACAACGAACCCCACCCCCATGCTCCCAACTTTTGCCTGGCGATCTTGTCTACTTCCAATATCCAGAAGGATAAATATCTGTTTTTCTTTGGGTACACCTTCTTATTTAGCTTCTCTAGGATTGCTAATTATAGGCTCAGTGTCCTTTGTTTATGGCTAGAGTCCATTTCTGAGTGAGTACATACCATTTTCATCATTTTGGGTCTGGGATATCTCACTCAGTAAAGAGTTTTCTATTTCCATCCATTTGCATGCAAAATTCAAGATGTCATTGTTTTTTACCTCTGAGTAGAACACTAAAGTGTATATATGCCATACCTTCTTTATCCATTCTTCTATTGAGGGGCACCTAGGTTGTTTCCAGGTTCTGGCTATTACAAAGCATGCTGGTATGAAAATAGTTGAACAAATGCTTTTGTAGTATGATTGGGCATCTCTTGGGTATATTCCCAAGAGTGGAATTGCTGGATCCTGAGGTAGGTTGACTCCCAGTTTCCTGAGAAACCGCCACACTGATTTCCAAAGTGGTTGCACAAGTTTGCATTCCCACCAAAAATGGATGAGTGTTGCCCTTACTCCACATCCTCTCCAGCATAGGCTATCATTGGTGTTTTTGATTTTAGCTATTCTGACAGGTGTAAAATGGTATCTCAAAGTTGTTTTGATTTGCATTCCCCCGATCGCTAATGTGGTTCAGCATGACCTTAAGTGTCTTTTGGCCATTTGAACTTCTTCTGTTGAGAATTCTCTGTTCAGTTCAGTACCCCATTTTTTAATTGGGTTAATTAGAGCTTTAATGACTAGTTTCTTGAGTTCTTTATATATTATGGAGATCAGACCTTTATCTGATGCGGGGTTGGTGAAGATCTTCTCCCATTCAGTAGGTTACCTATTTGTCTTAATGACAATGTTCTTTGCATTACAGAAGCTTCTCAGTTTCAGGAGGTCCCATTTATTCATTGATATTCTTAGTGTCTGTGCTGCTGGTGTTATAGGTAAGAAGTGGTCTCCTGTGCACATGTGTTGCAGACTACTTACCACTTTTTCTTCTATCAGGTTCAGTGTGGTCAGATTGATATTGAGGTCTTTAATCCATTTGGACTTGAGTTTTGTGCATGGTGATAGATATGGATCTATTTTCCTTCTTCTACAGGTTGACATCCAGTTAGTTACGCCAGCACCATTTGTTAAAGATGCTTTCTTTCTTCCATTGTATAATTTTAGCTCCTTTGTCATCAATCAGCTGTTCATAGGTTTGTGGGTTAATATCTGGGTCTTTAATTCAATTCCATTGGTCAACATTTCTGTTTTTGTGCCAATACCAAGCTGTATTCATTACTGTAGCTCTGTAATAGAATTTGAATTCAGTGATTGCAATGCCTCCAGAAGTACTTTTATTGTATAGGATTGTTTTGGGAATCCTGGGGGTTTTTTTGTTTTTGCATATAAAGTTGATTACTGTTTTCTCAAGGTCTGTGAAGAATTTTGTTGGGATTTGATGAATATTGCATTGAATCTATAGATTGCTTCTGGTAGAATTGCCATTTTTGTATGTTGACCCTCGCAATCCAAGAGCAAGGGAGATCCTTCCATTTTCTGGTATCCTCTTCAATTCCTTTCTTCAAAGACTTAAAGTTCTTGTCAAATAGATCTTTCACTTCCTTGGTTAGAGTTACCCCAAGATACTCTATGTTATTTGTGGCTATCGTGAAAGGTGATGTTTCTCTGACTTCCCTCTCTGCTTCTTTGTTCTTTGTGTACAGGAAAGCAACTGATTTTTTGGAGTTGATTTTATATCCTGCCACATTACTAAAGGTATTTATCAGCTATAGGAGTTCTTTGGTAGAGTTTTTGGAGTCGCTTATGTCCACTATCATATCATGCACAAATAAGGAAAGTTTGACTTCTTCCTTTCCAATTCAAATCCCCTTGATCTCCTTATGTTGTCTTATTGCTATTGCTAGAAATTCTAGCACTATATTGAAGAGGTATGGAGATAGTGGACAGACTTGTTCCTGATTTTAGTGAAATGGCTTGGAGTTTCTCTTTATTTAATTTGATGTTAGCTGTTGGCTTGCTGTATATTGCTTTTATTATATTTAGGTATGAACCTTATATCCCTAATCTCTCCAAGACCTTTATCATAAAGGGGTGTTGAATTTTGTCAAATGCTTTTTCGGTATCTAATGAAATGATCATATGTTTTTTTCTTTTCCTTTCAGTTTATTTATATGATGGATTACATTGACAGATTTTCACATGTTGATCCAGCCCTGCATCTCTGGAATGAAGCCTACTTGATCGTAATGGATAATTTTTTGGATGTGTTCTTAGATTCGGTTTGCCAGTATTTTATTGAGAATTTTTGCATTGATGTTTATGAGTGAGATTGGTCTATAATTCTCTTTCTTGGTGGAGTCTTTGTGTGGTTTTGGTATCAGGGTAACTGTAGCTTCATGAAAGGAATTTGGCAATGACTCTTCTGTTTCTATTATGTGAAACACAATAAGGAGTATAGGTATTAGCTCTCCTTGGAAGTTCTGGCAGAATTCTGAATTGAAACCATCTGACCCTGGGATATTTTTTTTTGGTAGGGAGGTTTTTGTGACAGCTTCTAATTCCTCACAACTTACAAGTCTATTTAAATTGTTCACCTGGTCTTGATTTAATTTTGGTATATGGTACTTATCCAAAAATTGACCATTTCTTCTACATTTCCCAAGTTTGTGGCATACAGGCTTTTCTAATAAGAGCTAAGAATTCTCTGAATTTTCTCTGTGTCTGTGGTTATGTCCCCCTTTTCATTTCTAATCTTGTTAATTTGCGTGTTCTCTCTCTGCCTTTTGATTAGTTTGGATAGGTGTTTGTCAATCTTGTTGATTTTCTCAAATAACTAGCTTTTTGTTTCATTGATTCTTTGGATTGTTTTCTGTGTTTCTATTTTGTTGATTTCTGCCCTCAGTTTGATTATTTCCAGTCTTCTACTCCTCCTGGGTTAGTCTGCTTCTTTTTTTCTAGAGCTTTCAGGTGTGCTGTTAAGTCTCTAATGTGTGCTTTCTCTATTTACTTTATGTGGGCACTTAGTGCAATGAACTTTCCTCTTAGCACTGCTTTCATAGTGTCCCATAGGTTTGGGTATGTTTTGTCTTTATTTTCATTGAATTCAGGAAAACTTTAATTTCTTTCTTTATTTCTTCCTTGACCCAGGGGTGTATCAGTAGTTGACTATTCAGTTTCCATGAGTTTTTAGGGTTTCTAGGGGTAGAATTATTGTTGAATTCTAGCTTTATTCCATGGTGATCAAATAGTACACAGGTGGTTGCTACACTTTATTTGTACCTATGGATGTCTGCTTTGTTACCAATTATGTTATCAGTTTTTGAGAAGGTTCCATGAGATGCTGAGAAGAAGGTATATTCATTTCTGCTTAGGTGGAATGTTCTATAGATGTCTGTTAAGTCCATTTGTTTCATTACATCTGTTAGTTTTCCTATTTCTCTGTTAAGTTTTTGTCTGTTTGACTTGTCCATTGGTGAGAGAGAAGTGTTGAAATATCCTACCATTAGGGTGTGGGGTTTGATTTCTAGTAATGTTTCTTTTACATATGTGTGTGCTTTTATATTAGGGGCATAGATATTCAGGATAGAGGCTTCCTCCTCGTGAATTGTTCCTTTTATGAATATAAAGTGTCTTTCTCCATCTCTTCTGATTGATTTTAGTTTGAAATCAGTTTTGTTAGATATTGGTATAGCCACACCCACTTGTTTCTTTGGTCCATTTGATTTGAAAACCTTTTCCCAAGCCTTTACTCTGAGGTGGTTTCTGTCTTTGAGGTTGAGGTGTGTTTCTTGTAAACAGCAGAATATTGGATCCTGTTTTTGTATCCATTCTCTTAATGTGTGTCTTTTTATAGGTGAATTGAGTCCATTGATACTAAGTGACCAGTGTTTTTTAACTCCGGTTATTTTTTCTGGTGTTAGTTTTTGTGTGTTTCCCTTCTTTGAGTTGTGCTGGTGGAGCATGGCCAGATGCTTGTGTTATTATGGGTGTTGTTGGCTTCCTTGCTTTGTGGTTTTCCTTCTTGTATTTTCTGTAAGGCTGAGTTTGTGGCTATGTATTGTTTAAATCTGTTTTTGTACTGGAATATCTCCATCGATGGTGAATGCAAGCTTTGCTGGATATAGTAGTCTGGGCTTGCTTCCATGGTCTCTTAGTGTCTGCAGCACATCTATCCAAGACCTTCCAGCTTTCATGGTTTCCATTGAGAAGTCAGGTGTAATTCTGATAGGTTTCCCTTTATATGTTACTTGACCTTTTTCCCTTGCCGCTCTTAATATTCATTCTTTATTCTGTATGTTTTGTGTTTTGATTATTATATGGTGAGGGGATGTTGTTGTTTTTTGTTTTTCTTTTTGATTCAGTCTATTTGGTGTTCTGTATGCTTCTTGTACCTTCATAGGAATATCCTTCTTTAGGTTGGGAAAGTTTTCTTCTACAATTTTGTTGAATATATTTTCTGGGCCTTTGAGCTGTAATTCTTCTCCTTCTTCTACCCCTGTTATTCTTGGATTTGGTGTTTTCATGGTGTCCCAGATTTCCTGGATGTTTTGAGGTAAGAATTTGTTAGATTTGTTATTTTCTTTAAACAATGAATTTATTTCCTCTATAGTATCTTCAATGTCTGAGATTCTTTCTTCTATCTCTTATATTCTGTTGCTTATACTTGTCTCTGTAGTTTCTTTTCGTTTACCCAGACTTTCCATATCCAGCCTTCCCTCAGTTTGTGTTTTCTTCATTATTTCCACTTCATTTTTCAGGTCTTGAACTGTTTTCATTACCTGTTTTATTGCTTTTTCCTAGTTTTCTTGGATATCTTTGAGAGATTTATTCATTTCTTCTACCTTTTTGTTTGTCTTCTCCATTTCTTTAAAGCAGTTTTTCACATCCTGTTTAAAATCCTCTATTATTTTCATAATGTTACATTTAAGTCAATTTCTTCTACTTCTTCTGGAATAGCATGTTCAAGTCTTCTTCTAGTGTGATCCCTGGAATCTGGTGTTGTCATGTTGCCTTTCAGGTTGTTGGAGGAATTCTTGCATTGGCACCTGCCCATCTCTTCCTTCAAATGCAGTCAGGAGAGTCTTGGTGTCTTGGTCCAATCTATGCTGTGACTGACTCTCTGGGTGGATCTCCTCAGTGCAGGAGCAGGAACTGTTCCTGGGCCAAGGACCTCACAGACAATAGGGCAGTCTTGGTTGAAGCAGGGTTGTGTGGAACAAAGAAGCCCCTGCAGCAGGAGCTGGAGAGGTCCTGTCTTCCCTTGCCAGACCATCTGCCCATGGATGGCACACACTCACCCATCTGGATGGATCTCCTCAGCACAGGAACAGGGACTCCTGGCAGTCCAAAGACCCCACAGACAAAAGAGTGAACTTGGGGGAGGGCAGGGTCATGTAGAACAAAGAAATCCCTGCAGCAGGAGCAAGAGGTGCCCTGTACTCCCTTCCAGGGAAGTCACCCCTCTGTGTGGAAAGCCTCAGTGTAGGAGCACTAACTGTTCCTGGGCCAAGGACTTCCCAAACAATAGGGCAGGTGTGGGGGAGACATGGTTGTGTGGAACAAAGAAGCCCCTGCAGCAGGAGCGAAGTGGCCTTGTGGTCTCTTCCCGGACTGTCTACCTCAGGACGGCACACACTCACCCGTCTGGATGGAACTCCTCAGCACAAGAACAGGGACTCCTGGTCGTCAAAGGACCCTATAGACAAAAGGGCAAACTTCCAGGGAGGGCAAGGTCATGTGGAACAAAGAAGCCCCTGCAGCAGGAGCAGGAGGTGCCCTGCACTCCCTTCTGGGGCTCATATTGTATCTTTAAAGAAATTGTTTAACAACAGAATCGAGAATGACAGATTTTTTAAAAGATACACATTTTGCAGAGTAGTAATGAGAATCTGTCTGAAAGGATTCATACCAGTGAAAATGACAACCATAATTTGACAGGCAATATCACTGCATGTCAATGGAATATGAAATCTTAAAAATGGTACAGAGAAATTATCTGAAAGGATTTATACTATTAAAATTAACAATCAAAATCTGTTAAAAAGTTATGACAAGCAAGCAGGTGGAACATACTCCTGTAAGCAATTGACATGCCGTCCAAATAATCTCTAAGGATGAAAAGATATCATTAATGGAAAATTCTAAAATGTGGAATCACATGTGCAGAATGAGAACCATAAATTATTTGATTTGATGAAATCATTGGAAATATTTACAGGTCAAGAGATTCAGACTTTACAAAAGAAAATGATAAAAATATTTGAATCAATTGAGGGACTGGTTAGAACTGATAAATAAGGAGCAGAGGTACTAGCCAAAGACAGTACTAACCATTTATCATTGCCAGTACCTCTCAGAGTCAGAGATAACTTGCCAAGAGTTTTAGATACTTATATTGTTACTATCTCTGTAAAGCCAGCAAATACTTGATACCCCAAAGGATATACAGAATGTATATGGGAACCTTTAAGTATGAAAGATCTAAAGGATATCAAGCAAGCAGTAGTATTAATGGCATGCATTTACCATATGTGAAGGAGGTAATAAAGACATGGGCTTCAAGAAATAAGGTTACTTCACATGATTGGTTTCAACTAGTCTCAGCTGTAATAGACCATGTTTCACAGCTTTAGTGAGTTTTTGGAGAGAAGAAGCAAAAATACTTGAACATCAAAGTAGACTCATAGGTTTTGATGACTCCTAAGTTCAAATTCTTGGTGAGGGCCCTTATGCTGATCCAGATAGTCAAGCTACATACAATGAACACAAATTGTCTATATTCTATACAGCAGCCTTGAAAGCTTGGGACAAGATTCAAGATTCAGCAAAAAGAACTGAATCATATACTAAGGTTATACAATTGCCAAGAGAAATATTTAGTACTTTTTGCAAAGACTAACTAAAGCTATACACATAGGGCTAGCACATCCAACTATAGGAGTACTCATTGAATATCTGGCTTTTGAAAATGCTAACCTAGAATGCAAAAAGATACTTGGGCCCAAAAAGGTCAGATGAGCACTAATGGACAAATGAATACTCACACAGTCAATGGCTGAGTCCTTTGATTATAGCACTGAGACTTGGGGAGAAGAACCAATTTCCAAAGGTATGAAGAGAATTCAAAACACCAAATGCTTTAATTGTGGTAGCATAGGCCATCTGAGAAGGGACTGTAGACAGGGTGTTCCTAGAAATAATGTTTCTTCTGGAAATCACCCAAATAGAAGATAGAAGGCCCCAACCTTCTGAGTTATGCAGAAGATGTGGCAAAGGCCAACACTGAACCAATGAATGTAGAGCAAAAAGGGAATTAGTGGGAGGCTGCTTGTTGGTTCCTGGCTGCCCAGGCTACCATAGACCCAAATTAATCACACAGAAACTGTATTAATAAAATCACTGCTTGGTCCATTAGCTCTAGCTTCTTATTGGCTAATCTCTTACATATTAATTTAGCCCATTTCTATTAATCTGTGCATTGCCACATGACAGTGGCTTACTGTCTAACATTCACAGCAACTGTCTCAGGTGGCTCCTTGCTTCTCTCTGACTCTACCATTTTTTCTCCCAGCATTCAGTTCTGTCTTCCCTGCCTACCTAAATTCTGCCCTGCTATAGGTCCAAAGCAGTTTCTTTATTCATTAATGTTAATTAAAGAATATAGAGGGAAATCCCACATCAAAGAGGCAAACAAGGCAACCCATTTTCATTGAGAAACTCCTTGAAGAGCCTCTCACAGGCCCCCAGGTCAAACATGATCCAATCATTTCTTGTCATTTTGGAGGATATGCCTCCACAAAAAAATAAGAAATCCATTGCCTGCCCAAAGAAACTGTACTGCTCTCTTATAATAGCCATGGAGGATGAATCAAAAAATCCAACATAAAATAGAAAACTTATGTTTTTACAGACTTCTATAAATGATCAAAGACCAAAGCTGGGTGTATGAATAAATAACATTTTAATGGAAGGATTAATATTTGCTGATATAAGTATTATTATTTTTAGAATCATGGCTTCTGAATTAGCCTCTTCAGGATGCAGATATTCAATTCTTAGGAATTGAAACCCTATCTCAGGTAAAACAAAGCATGAGATGGGTTGAATGATAGGGCCAGAAAAACATAAAGGGTGAGGCCATATGTGGCTAATATAGAAGTGAATCTATGGAGTCATGATCTGTTACAACAATTGAATACCTAGATAAACACTTCTGCAGTCTCAGAAACAAACCATAAACCAACTCATATTTCTGAGAAAGATATTATAAGGTAGAATAAAAAAAACAGACACTGACAATTCAGGCTATACAAAACACAGAAAAATTGGTGAACTCTCAGTTGTACCAATGACCCTACCTTTAAAATGGTTAACTAAAAAACCTATATAGTTCATGAAGTGGTCTTTAACAATAGAGAAAATGAAGGCCTTAAGACAGCTGATACAGAAGTAACTAGATTCTCAACCTATTGAATTAAACCAGTCCTTGGAATTCTCCTGTATTTGTTGTTAAAAAGAAATATGGGAAATGGAGAATGGAAACAGATCTAAGAGCTGTTAATAAGGTGTTTCAACCGATGGGCCCTCTACAATCTGAAATTCCTTCATCTTCCCTATTACCTAAAGTTTGGCCTCTTATAGATATTGATTTAAAAAAATTGTTTCTTCACTATATCTTTTGAAGAAAAACACAGGAAAAAATTGCCATCACAGTGCATACTTATAATAATTCTCAGCCTGCTAAAAAGCATCAATGCAAGATTTTCTCACGGGAAATGTTAAATAGCTTCACCCTGTGTCAATATTTTGTAAGTCAGCCAATGGAAATGATATGTAAGCAATTTCCTGTTGGTTGAGTTTTTTGTCCTGCCCAGTTCCTGCAGTCATTAAGTCCCAAAGAAATCACACAGAGGTCTACATTAGTTATAAACTGATTGGCTCATTAGCTCATGCTTCTTATTAACAAATTCTTGTAATCCACATTAGGCCATAATTCTTTTATGAGTTAGCCACGTGGCTTGGTACCTTTTCCAGTATGGCAGACACATCTTGCTTCCACTGAGGCTGGGTTATGACTGCCACCTGAAACTTCCCTCTTCCCAGAATTCTCATCGCCCTGCCTCTACTTCCTGCCTGGTTTCCCCACCTATACTTTCTGCCTGGCTACAGGCCAATCAGCATTTTATTAAAAATAATGCAAGTGACATGATAAAAGACCATTGTCCCACAGCACTTCCCCCTCCTTAAAAAAAAGCAAGAACTCTGAATCTAACATCCTTTGTTTAGCTTTTCTCCTGACCATTATCCATAAAAACTTGTAACCAACATTCTAAACAAAGGAAATATTCATAGTCCAGTTTTTGGGAATGTGGATATAGTTTTCTGGACTATTTTCTGCTGATTGGGGACCTTGATAATTTTACAGGGACCTAAAGAAAATTTAGAATTCTGTTCAAATCTTGACTGGAAAATTATATGAGGCTTGATCATCTCAGGCAGCAGTCTTAAATCTGTTCTGGATGTAGAACTCAGACATCTGGACCATCGGCTCCTATTGGAAATTTCTCAGGGGGTCTTCCTTGTTCAAACCTGATTTTTCTTAACCCATAATGAATCCACAACCTCTCATTTCCTGTGGAAACAAAAGCAAAACCTCTTCTCCAAAGTAACATACCTTTTGACTTCAATTTTGAAACAATTTTCAAACAATTCAAAGAGAACATATAGCATATGGTATATAGACTCTCTGTGTATTTTTCATCTTTATATGGCTTTATTTTCAACTCAATTTTTTTTATTTTTTGGCTTTTTTAGAGACAGAGTTTATCTGCATACCTTTGTCCTGGAACTCACTCTGTAGACCAGGCTGTCTTTGAACACACAGAGATCCACCTGCCTCTGTCTCCCAAGTGTTTGGATTAAAAGTATGTGCCACCACACCCAATTACTCTTTTTTTCTTTTATATATTAAGGACATTTATCCATTTTCTTTTTTATCTCCTGAGCCTATATATATATATATATATATATATATATATATATATATATATATATATATATATATATTTAAACACACTCTAGACTGTTTAGAGGTTTTCCTCATCTGAATCTGTCTTTACTATATATCTCTCTTTTTCTGACCACATGAGTCTTTAATTTGCTATGCGATATGGTTAGGATTAAAGCCATGGTTTTGACAGCTGGATCCAGCCCATTCTTTAGCTTTCTAAGATTCCAGCCTCATGGTGGAGGTACTGGCTGGAGCCATGTTTATTGCCACAACTCTATGGCATTTCAAGGTCCCTGCCACCACCAAAAAACATGCAGTCAGCTTTACATCAACACTATATAAGTGTTTTATGGCAGAACCTCTTAAAAGAGCTGCAGGTTTTTCAGATAAAGCTAAGTCAGGGAGCCTCTCTTAAATGAGAGCACTTGCCACTTGCAAACAGAGCCCAGCCAACAAAGTGTTTCTCTCAAAAAGCCATGCTTAACACTGTCATTTTGTGTCTAGAATTATTTCCCAAGCTCTCTCAAGTTTTATGTTCATGCAGTTGTCCACACATTGGGCACTATTCTGTCCTGTCTGAGTTGTCTGTCCTTTCCGGTTCTTTCCATCATTAAGTCCCAAAGAAATCACACAGTGGTCTATATTAGTTATAAACTGATTGGTCCATTAGCTCAGACTTCTTATTAACTAATTCTTTGTAACTTACATTAGCACATAATTCTTTTTATGAGTTAGCCACATGGCTTGGTATCATTTTAGCGAGGCAGTCACATGTTGCTTCTTCTGAGGCTGGGTCAAAACTGCCACCTGAAACTTCCCTCTTCCCAGAGTTCTCATTGCCCCACTTCTACTTCCTGCCTTGTCATCCCACCTAGACTTTCTGCCTGGCTACAGTCTAATTAATGTTTTATTAAAAATAACACAAGTGACAGGATAAAAGACCATTGTCCCACATCATAAAGATGAGATGCTCCTTCAGGGTTCCTGCTATATAAAGGAGTCTGCTAGATATTCTGCAGGACACAGAAGAAAGTGACTGGCAAACTGCCAGTATAGGCAGAAGTCTGAAATTTCCTGCTTCGTGAAAAAGTCTGCTGGATACTATGGGCCCATAGGCTGAAGATGGATGCCCCAATGGTACAGAAGAACTTTGGATAACCTGTCCAGGCAGTGAGATGTCTCTGTCAATTCTAGAATTTTGGAAGTTGCTTATAATGTCCTTCCTGTTTACTTAGGTAATATTATATCCTTCTGGAGTCTTTGATGGGGTTGAATAATAGATAGATAGTTGTAATTATAGTTTTCCTTAGTTATGATAAAAATAAAGTAGATATAAATATTGTAACTGTAATTCTTGTTTGATGCCTGTTATATGTAATTTTACTATGTTAAAGTTAAAGCCTTCCTTTTTGTTTAAACAGAAAAGGGAAAATGGTGTGGAGGTCCTTCTGTCTATGTGTTGCTTTTATTGGTTAATGAATAAAAAACTGGCTTGGCCTATAGCATTAGAGGAAGAAGGTGGAGTCAGAGAGATGCCATAGATTTGCTGTCAGAGATAGACATGCTGAAACTTTGCTGGTAGGCTACGGCCTCGTAGTGATACACAGATTAATAGAAATGGGTTAAATTAACATGTAAGATTTAACCAATAATAAGCTAGAGCTAATGGGCCAAGCAGTGATTTAATTAATACAGTCTCTGTGTAATTATTTGGGCTCTAAGATAGCTGGGCATCCAGAACCTACAAGTGATGCCCTTCTCCTACAGATCTCTAAAGAAACTTGGCAAATTCTGAAATCTCGTTTCCTCAGCTTATGCAGATAGGCATGGGTGTGCATGGAGAATTGTAGGTAGCAATTAGGAAAACATCTAGGAAGAAACGGCTAAACAGTATAGTATATATGGTAGTGCTACTTCTCATTTTTTGAGAAAATTCTAGATTGTTTTCCAAAATTGCTAATTATACTTCCACAAACAGTGGATAATATTGTTCCTTTCCTCACATTTATGTCAGAACTTTTTTCTTCTGGTGATGGCCATTCTGATGGAATATTAAGGAGATTTAATCTACAGCTCCCTGATAGCTGGGTATACAAAACTTTTTGTTGACATGCCTTGAAAAGTACCCAAGCTAACTGCATACCCTAACCAGAAAACATGAGTGTATAAGCATATCTGGTGCCTACTGACTTCAAAGACCTCCAGGCAGCTACATTGGAAATTCCAAAGGAAATGGACAAATATCCTGATTCATACTACATACCAAAATTATACCAACGTGAAATAAATAAACTGATAATTAAGGAACAACAATGAGGCAGTAATAAGTGCATGTACCTTCATTCAAAAATTAAAAGGAAGAAAGACAGAATAGAAAAAGAATCACAGAAGATTAATTCATCATAGAATTCTGTAAAAAACTTCAGAGAAAAACTGATACTGAAACTATTTAAAGTAAATTCTTGATATGAAAATAAAGTGAGGCATCTAGACCCTTAATGAAGCTTGTATTACTTGATTTCACATCAGATAAAGACACAAAAATGAAAGTAAAGACATATATGGTCATTTTGATTTTTATTAATTTTTTCCTTTCACATGATATACCTCACTTAGTGTAGTGCATTCTCATCCCCTGAACCCCTACAATCCTGAAACATTTTTCTAATATTTCTCTCTCTCTCTCTCTCTCTCTCTCTCTCTCTCTCTCTCTCTCTCTCTCTCTCTCTCTCTCTCTTTCTCTCTCCCCACCTGTGTGTATGTGCCCTTCCCTACCTCTCTCTGTCTCTCTCATGTTCATTTCTACTCAATATTTTTGTCCACCAAGATTAACTAGGGCCATCTGTGAGAATGTGGGTCTGGAGCTGTGTGTTATGAAACCATAAAACAATCCCACACCAGCTAAGAATTGTGGATAATAAAAAGGGTTATTTATTTGAGTGGAAAAACTTATAGATCACCGTCCCAAACAACAGTCCTCTCATCATGAACAGGAAACAGAGAGTCTATCAGCTGGAATGGGAGCTGGAAGCAAGAGAGAGAAAGCACATGGTTCCCACTGCTTTTTAAAGTATAAGAGACCACAATCCAGTGGTCTGGTGTCTTAAAGGCTATTGACTGAAGGAGCAGAATATGCTCCCACAGCACCTCCCCTTTTTGTTTAAATAAGAGAGTTCCAAACCTAATACAAAATTACTAACACTAGGAACAGATATCAAGTATAATTAGAATTAGATCCAGTATAAACAATATTAAGCAAGGAACATATGCTAAAAAATTTTTTTCTTTTTTTTTTTTTTTTTGGTTTTTCGAGACAGGGTTTCTCTGCAGCTTTTTTAGAGCCTGTCCTGGAACTAGCTCTTGTAGACCAGGCTGGCCTCGAACTCACAGAGATCCGCCTGCCTCTGCCTCCCGAGTGCTGGGATTAAAGGCGTGCGCCACCACTGCCCGGCTAATATGCTAAAAATTTTAATAAACATTCTATCCTATGGAGTCTAAGTCTTGTATGGGAAATGACTTGGCTGGATCATAGAGTACAGTAACAAACTATGACTATCCAATCTTCAACCCCATCAAAGACCTGAAAAGGGAGATAATATTACTTGAGCAGGCAAGAGGTACAGTCAAGTAACTTCCAGAACGAGCAATATATGATGGAGACAATTAGTTACCTGAGCAATCACCTAAAGTCTCATTTTGCAACATTGAAGCAACCAACTTTGGCTAAGGCCTGGTGTAACTGACAGACCATTTTCAGAGGCAGGAAATTTTTCAAAACTATCTTACCCTGTTTTGGCAATATTTCACTGTCCTGCTTATTCATTTCCAGATACTATGTAACTTGTCAGTGGTTGAGGCATTGTCAGTTCCTTGCCCAAAGGCCAGTTTTGTCAAGAAGAAAACAAGCTCCAAGTGGAGTGTCTTCCGTGCTCAACATTCTCTCAGGAATAGATTGGTGCTGTCAGAAGCAATCATTTCTCATGTCAACAGAACCCTAAGTTATTTAAATGCCATGTTCCACAGATCCTTGAAGTGGTTGAAGAATACCTATCAAGACAGAATACAATCTCCATTTATTTAAAGAACCTTATTGATCTAACTGTGTGTACAACAAACATGAACAACTATTGACCTATAATAATATGAAAATATACCCTAAAAGCTGTATCAATATACAAAATGTCCTAAACTGAGGTAGAAGCATGTATATATATATACAATCTGACAAAATAACTTTGTATATATGTACAAATAATGTAAACAAAAATAACAAATATAATTTGAACTTGTATCAATATACAAAAACTATAACAATGTAAATTATCCATAAATAATAGTTCACAAGTATTCACTCTATTACCCACTATTACTATCCCCCCTCTTTGACATATGAAGCTGTTTAATTGGGTTGTTAGCAATTTAGGAAACCAGTTTGTGAGGATACATCCCGTTCATCAGAGAGAACTGAGAGCGCAGGTAGCCCTGCAGCTGAGGAACAGCTTTGATCTTTGGCAGAATCTGCGAGTCCATGGTTTTATGATCAGCCTTGCCCTGCTCTGTAATCTCATATTTCTCTTCTGTGTCAAAGATCTCGCCCTCCTGGTGCCTGGACTTACACAGCTGCTTTTTCTTGAAGTAAGCATCAGTCAAGTGTTTGGGGATTTTAACTGTGCTGATATCAACTTTTGTAGAGGTGGCGATGACAAACTTCTGATGTGTTCTTCTCAGAGAGACTCTGTTGAGGGCAAGAGATCCTGTCACAAGCAGTTTACTGTCACAATGGTTTACCACTTACCAATTGTTTCAGGAAAACCACTCTCTTGCCCCTATGGTGCCCGGTGAGAATGATGAGGACAGTCCCAGGAATGATGCTGGCATGCACGTGTCTCACGTGATGACTGAAGGGCTTTTGCCATGGCTCAGCAGCTTCTGAGGCACATCTTCAGTAATATAAAATACTTGGGTATTTTTTGAACCTTATCCACCCAGGTACCGCCATTCTTGTCACTACCAAGTGCTTTGTGACAGTAGCAAGGACCTTTTCCTTTTTCTTTTCTTTTCAACCTTGGTTTTCCCAGCCACATAAGCCCAGGCACCCTGTAGGCTCAGCAGAAAAGATACAAATAAAGACAGTGAATTCCCTTCTCCTAAGATCTATCCATAGCCACAACTGAAAGATAAAAAGTCAGGCCCTGTGAGCCTCTCCCCTTCCTAGACTGATTGTGGCTAGGGCTGGTCTTGAGTAAGGCCAGTGCAGGTGAATACAGTTGCTCTGGGTTACTGATTACTATAGTTGTGTGGAGTCTGGAGAATGGCATGTAATGGCCATGTCCCCTCTTTCCATTCCTATTGCCTTCCCACATCCTTTTCCTCAATATTCCCAGAGCTTTAGATGGCATGGTGTAGCTTACTTTTTAAGACTGTTACAATATACATCGCCTATTTTCTTCTTCAGGAACAACAATGAGTTTCTGCATTCACCACTGCATTTTTTAAAAACTAAATTTTCTATGTTTTATCTAAAAACACCTTTTAATGGTTTTGGGAAGACAAAGCTCCTTGAGAGCCAGCAAAATGGTAATGCCACCATGTAGCAGTTAAAGCAGTTTTAAGCACATGTTGAATTCAGCACTGGGCTGTTAATGGACTGACTGACCACTGGCTCCTAAGACACCTATTTCCTTTCAAAATCCTAAGTTCCTGAAATGTCTTCCCCCAAGTCAATATTGCTAATAGTGTAACTGGAGATACTTGTCTTGTAATTGTGGAGGTCTATGAGGGAAAAATAAAGATGGCTTCTTAGAGTCATTTCATTTGCATAATGGCAAAAATGATTATCCCATTTCCCAGTTAAGATCTCCATGGTGAGTTCCTGTGCAGCTGGATTTCACTTTTATCTTAACAGAGCTACTTGCATGGAGCATTTTATTTTAATTCTTCATTTTCTTTGATTTAGAAATCCAGCTCCTCTACTTTATCTTCAAATCCTGATATTCTGTCTCTTGCGTGACTTATTTTATTATTAGGCCTATTGCATTTTCTATTTCCTGTTTCATTTCAATTTGGGGTTTTCGATGTTTTTAACTATAGAATGAATCATTGTCTTCATTTCCTTCAGGCATTTGCTTCCTTTTCTTGCCCATAAATAATTTTATACTTAACCTCTTTGAGCTCATTTACGTGCTTTATATGCTTTTACCTCCTTAAACATGATTCTGGTTTTTAGAGTTCTGTATCTTGGATATTGTTAAGTTTGGGGCATAGCTGCTCTGGATTCCAAATCCCAGCATGCAAGGTCCTGACCCCTCCCCCCCCCCCCAGGAGGGGTCAGGACCAGTCCCACAGGATACTTAAGGGGCCTCCTTGAGGAGGAATACATGGCTTTTCGGGTCTGCATGGGCTCCTTGCTGTCCTGTCTTCCCGCCATGCGCTCGGCCACCCGAGAGCGTCAACCTTAATAAAACGATGGGCATTTTGATTTGATTTGATTTGATTTGACCTAATTGGATTTCTTGCGCCGGCGGAGCTGCTCTTATTCTTAACAGATATCATTCAAAGTGCTTTCCTTAAGGGACAGAGCTATGGTTTGAGATGAGTCAAAAGACATTTTGTCTTTAATTTGTTCTGGAATGGGACTTGATCATAAGAATTTAGGGTGCTGATTGTCTCTTGCTGTGCCTTTTTAACCCAGGAGGCTACTATTCCAAGATGAGAATCTAGACGGGTAACTTGTATCTGAAGGGGTCAGACAGCTGAGTGCAGTCCTCTTAGATCCAGTTCTGCTCTTGGCTGGCAGCAAGCATGTAGGGAGGCTGTGCAGTGCGGGTCCAGGGCAGCCTGACAGCTGGAGCTGGGTGGAAGGCAGCCTGAAATAGAGTAGGCGGGGAGGGTCTTCGCGGGCGGGGACGTTCGCCTGATCAGAGAGATGGTAAAAAGGAAAAAACTTGGATGGATTTGGAAAACTAATTAAGAAAGAGAAAGTGTCTGCGTACGCGGACGTAGAGGAACCACGTAACCGGAACCGGTGTGTAGTGGGCGGGGCCAGGAAAGCACTCCAAAGAGCCATGCCAGAGTGACAGGAAAATCCACCATTCACTGTGGGATCTGGGAGTTCCGTGCTCCCGATTCCGGGGCCTAGGACACTGGCTTCTGTTGGAGAGCCTGAAAATTAACGGTAGCCACAGGTGCCACGTGGGGTATCCTAGGAAAGTCACCTGTCAGCAGCGGAGTGGCGGGAACCGCAGCCCGGCGGCGCTGGAACTTCCCAGGTCAGAGGAGCTGCGGGGCTGGGAACTGCGAGAACCAAGCAAGCAGGGTTGTGCTCGCTGAGTCTGCTCTTAAGGACGCCACGCTCTGTCGTGGAAATCTTACCATTGTCTGGAAGTTTGAGATCCTATGAACTAGGACTCATCCTGATTTTTTAATTTATCTTATTGTTGTCAGAATATTTTCATAAAATAACTTAGTAGAGGGTTTGCATTATATGCTGTTTACCAAACAGGGTTCTCTTTACTATTATTGTAGCAGTTACAAAGCTCTTGAAATTTAAATTCATGCATGCATTCCCTAGGACTAGGGACTAGGCACCCAGAGAGCTTTGTAGATTTTAGTCACATGAGGAAACAGTGCAGGTTTGATTGAATCAGAAAATACACTTTGACAGGATTAAGACAGAACAGAGCTTCCTCCATCTTGTATTCTTGCTGAAGCTATTTCCAGGGTTAACTAGAATTTGATTTCCTTGATGGAGAATCCCATGGAAAACTACCCAACTCTATCCGAGAAACCAAAGGTCAGGATGTTCTATCTAACCTATCTGATTTAGCCTTTGTTAAAACTGTGGAGAACCTTCTCCAGATGACCTTTCATCCTAGCTGCCTGTGTGTGCAGGAACCCTCCTTAGGGAGGGAAACGTCCTATCTTAGCTCCTGTTAAAAAACTCCTTGCTTCAAACTGCTGATACTGCAGAAGTTCCCCTATAACTGCCAAACAAGACAACTACACCTAGGTCTCTTCCCTTAAAAATCCCATGTTCTGGATACTTGGAGCCTCGCCTAGGACCTTGAACACTTGGGTATGGTCTCAGATGACTGGAATAAGTCGAGTCTATTTTGGGTTGGTTACAGAGTGCTAATCTCTGGTGGGCTACTCATAACAATACTTTATCAAGTTCTGCAATAATGATTGTGAACATTAACTTTTACAAGGCAAACTTTAACCCCTACTAATTTAACATCTGAAAGGTGTGCACCCTATGATGTACATGCAGCATCCACAAATGTATCTTCATATGATGCTGTGAATGAATATCAGTCCATACTATTTTGTAGTTAGAAAACTCACTATAGATGAAAACAAAAGTAGAAAGCATTTTTTGAATATTTATGCTCACTCACTTAGATCATAAAAATGTTTCGATGGTTCAAGAAAAGCACTCTGTCCATGCAAATGTGACTACATAGTTGTTTTTTTTTTTTTTTATTTCAGAGTTTGTTGACAGTCCGCGGTGTGACTGTGGACTTCTTTCTTGCAGGAGGAGTGGGAATGCCTAGACCCTGCTCACATGGCTCTATACAGAGATCTCCCGTTGAAGAAACACAACAGTCTGGTTTCTGTGGGTGAAAATAGGTTTTTTTGCAGTCTCCCTTTCTCCTGCTCAGGGTTCCTGGGAAAACTACTCTGGATGTGTGGGAGCTGTGTGTGAATGAGTCTCGCATCTCACAGAGTAAAGTGAAATCCTCAGAGAAAGACATTTCACCTGGTATTCTCTCTCCTTTTGCAGGTGTCAGCATCTTTCATGTTTGTTCCATGGAAAGTTCCAGGTGCTTTTTGAAGAATCGCTTTCCTTTATGCAGGTCTCCCACTACTCAACCAGTCCTGCTCACCTGTCAATTAGAACAAAGATCCCTGGATGGTGTAAAGAGAGGAGACAGTGGCAAAGGATCCAGGTGTGCAGGAGTCACTGAGAAGGAGGTGAAGGAATGGGGAGGGACTCGAGTGACAGTACAAAAAGTTGTATTTCATTCAAACTGATTCTAGATAATTCCACTGAGGATAACCTCAGGATTGTCCTATTGTAGGTATTAGGAGACTCTTTGAAAGATTCAATAGCAGATAAAATTTTATTTGAGTTTGCATATGAGTGGTGCTGTCCCTCTTTCATTCACATTGCTTATCATGCCTTCATACCAATTGTAAATGTTTTCATTACTATAATTTGAATATAATGTTTAGTTAGAACCATTGATGCCTCTTGGTTTTTCCTGTTCTCATTTTTGAAGCATTTTCTAATTTCTTCAGATTCTGTGTCTTAGAGTTAATTTCTTCATTCCCTAAAATAATGCCGGCAGGATTTTGTTAAGATTTGCTTAATATCTTTTCAGAGTATTAAACTCTTATTGCACTGTCTTTCTGTTGATGTTTCCTGTCATCTGTCTTCATGTCAACTCTGAACAGATTGCATTCCTATAACTTTTATATATTTTAAAGTCATCTCTGGATTTGATCCTTACCTTATAGTTTTTGAAGTCTTTGTGGTTTCTCACAATTTCTCTCTTCATATGAGAAGTGCCTAAATTACTTAGAATCTTTACAGAATACAAACATTCTTTTACATTTCTTCTCATGTTTGAATGTGAACATACTACTAGTGAGTCAGTGGTCCCATGTCTTTTATGTATTCTTCTGTTTCTATATACTGTTTGTGTCAGCAGTGCAAGTTATTGAAGAAGACACTTTATAGAGATTGATCTTTACTAGGTTTGAAGTTATCTTTCTCACTAACGTCCTGATTTCCAGCATCACTGAATGAAGGATGTTGAAACCTCCCTGCATTACAAGGAGGTTATTTGCTTCCTACAGTTCTGTCATTGATTGCTTCATGTCTTTGGAAACCTTTGTGAAATGTATTCATATTGATCACATAGCTTTCTCGCGAATGGACCACTTGATCATTTGTTAAATTTTTTTAATAGTAGATATAGCTTTTTATTTTACCTACCACAATTATAACCAACCCTCATCACAGCATATCTATTTAAAAACTTCCTTCACTCGTAGCATTTTGTATCCTTATATTTGAAGGAAAAGTTTCATGATTAAAAGTGTGGAGCATGTACTATGTACATTTTGGCTGTTAAAATTGCTTTGAACATGCTCCTTTTTTGCTTATTAATTATAGTATTATTTACTTTGTGTTTTTTAATTTTTTTCTTGATATAAAAATCTGTACTTATGTGTTGTACTATGAAAAGTTTGCTAACAAATTTCTCCATTCTGTAAACTGTACTTCATAACTTATTATTATTTCCATACAAGATTTTAATTGCATTCAATCCTGTTATGTTGCTTATTGCTCTTGTGTCTTGTTAATTTGTTGTGCTGTTCAGAAACTGGGTCCCTATGTCTATGACTTATTCCCCCTTAGGCTACGCTGCAGGCTTCACAAGTCACTGGAATTGTGAATTGAAATTCACTGGACCTAGGTTCATTCTTTTATATTTGGCTATTTACTTTTCCCAATACAATTGGTTGATGAGGCCGTCTATTCTATTGTTTATGTTTTTGCCTTTTTGTTGAAATTTGACTGTGTGACCTGGTTCTATATTTGCTTCTCTTAGTGTGTTGTGTGTTTACTCTTCTGCCATTCCTAAGGTGCTGTTGTTCTGTGTCTCTCTGCAGTGTCATCAGAAACCACAGCTGGGATGATTGAAACTCTGCTCTGTGTGCCTGGGGTTGCTCTTAGGGTCTCAGTGTTTCCTTGTAGATTTGTAGGATTCTCTTACTGTACCTCTGAAGTAATCGTGGCGAGCTTGATTGTTCTGGATTTTGAGTTAATCATATAAATCTTTTAACACTGATAATTTTATAATAATATGTCATATTCCAGGTGCATGCAAGATTTTCCCACCTTGTGCCATTCTCAATCCCTTCAGTGAATTCAAGTTTTCGTTTTAGAGGTCTCTTCTGCTTGGTTGGCTTTGCCCTTTGTTTTCTTCATTTTTTTTTTAAAAAAACCATGTTTTTGTTTACTATCTGGTTGTAATTAAATAAACAGAACAGTAACAAAGTATCCGACTTTTCTAATTAGTTGGTTATATAGATGATAAGAAAAGATCTGCCTCTAACTAGGCATTGGTATCTCCCTTAAACTCTATTCATTTAAATTTTGTTTATTTTTCATAGTTAATAAATACTGATATTTTACCATTGCATAGGTTTAATCACTCACCATTACCCCCTTTTTACCCTTCTCTCTCAACCCTGGTTAGCCATGTTTCTTCACACTAACCGTCCACATATTTCATGTATGATTTCAGGCAGGTTTAGGTAGGTTGCCAGATCATAGTGTGCTCATTATTACAACTGGCATGTCATATGGCAAAAGTTTTACACATGCCCCTTCCTATCCTCCAGGTCTTACAATCCTTTTACCTCCTCTTCTGTAATGTTCCCTGTGATTTATATGTGGGAATATGGAATTCTCATTATATTCTGTGAAGTAAGCAGTCAATTGTTCTCAGTATGTGACCAGTTTTGAGTCTCTGAAACAACTGTTGCCCATTGAAAACTAAGTTTCTTTGAACCAGGCTGAAAGCAGAACCAGGATAGAGGTGTGAACTGAATAGTTTTAAAACAATTTAATTATTTGTACATGTAACAAAATGTCAGTAGTGAATTTCCTCCTAGAACTTGTGACCTTTCTCTTAATTGTCTTGCAGCCAGGTTCCCAGTACCATCCATGCATTTCCTGCAATCAAGCCAGAAAACCTTCCTTCTCTTACTCACAAAGTAGTCTTACTCTATGACACCAGTGGGCATGTCCGACAGATTGGGATTTTTGCACCCAGGACCCATATCTAGAGGTAGCTGTTGACAACTCTGGCCCCTGTCCCAGCCTGCATAGCAGTTTTTGACACTATGAATGAGACTAGCAAGGAGTCCAGGATATTTTTAAACACTGTGAGTGGTCTGCTGACTTCTTGGCATCTTTTCATTGGTATGTACAAAAAACAGACAAAAACAAAAACCTCAAAAACAAGTGATGTCATATGTGGATTAGATAGCTTATTGAGAGGACTATCTGGACTATTAGATCTGAGCTTTCTCATAGGTGTTGGATTACAGAGTTCTATTCCTCTGTGAGGGGTCCACTGGGTTTCTTAGTCTTTTATATTTTATCCCCTTAAATTTTTCTCTGTTCTTTTTGAACTGTGTACCACTAATACGTAAATTAGTGTAGAAGGAGTGTACACCCTCCCTTGTCCTGATTGCAGTAGAATGATTCCAGTTGTCCTTCTATTGTAGTGTTAGGTTCAGGCTTGTCTTATTATCTTTATTATCGTACATTCCTTCTATGCTCACATTTTTCAGAGCTTGTTTACTGAGCAAATATGATATTTGTCCATGAGTATTTCTTGAGTCTATTGACATGGTCATGTTTCATTTCAGCGAGTCTACATATTTGGTGTCTTACATTGATTCTTCTTTTAGGTTTTGAAAGGGTCTTGCATTCTTGGCATGAACTCAGCTTTTGGTCTCTTTCCATGTAATTTAGTCTCTATCTATATACATCCTGACAACTGATCTGTGATTTTGTTCTTTGCATATATTTCTTTTTTTCTCATCTGTTTCAGGTGTCCATATAAAGCTAGCTTTGTTGGATGACTCTTTAGATTCCCTTTTCTTCATGTTTTCTGCAATGCTCTCTTTTTGCCATTAGTGTAAGGTTTGTCTAAGGAAAGGAGAGTTCCATGCTAAATCTATCCAGTCCTCAGAAACTTTAAGAAGAAATGCTTTCTGCTTCAGTTTCAGCACTTGCATAATGCCTGCTATTGTTTTAAGACATAGAACGTTGGTCTGTTTACTTGTTTCTAGGATCTCACTCTTTTCTCCTTTAATTCTGATTTATTTGCACATGAATTTCCTCAAAACTCCATACGGTAACACTGACGTCACTGACATACACTGCAGTGTCCTCTTTTTAGCTCTGGTCCTAATTCTTGGGCATTCACTCTTTTCGTTCAGATTAGGGGAAATATCTTTTGTCAGTACTTTTCTCTCTTCAAGGAAACAGGTCTATTTCATTGACTCATTGTATTGTCTTTCCATCTCTATTTTATTAATTTCTGCACAGTCTTTCTAATATCTCTCATGTAGTAGTTCAGACTGGTTTGTTCTTTTGCTCGTAAGTCCTCAGGCACATAATTATGAACAAATGTTTTTCACAATTAGTGCCTCTTGCTATAATAACTTCTGAGCATATCCTTGCCACTTACCTGTGTGACTGTCTTTGATGACTTTATACTTACCCTGACACTGTAAGAAAAAAAATCCTCAGTGCTCCATGAATTGTTTCATTATTCCTTGATTTAAGTCTCTACTGTAGCTAATTAAGGGACAGTACACAAGGGGCTGGAGAGGTGGTTCAGCAGTTTAGAGCAGTTATTGTTCTTACAGTTTCCAGGTTCAGTTCACCTCACACTCTCGTGTAACTCAGGTTCCAGAGGATCTGTTGTCTTTTTATGGCCACTGTAGGCACTACATGTAAGCAGTGCTTAGACTTATATTGAGGCAAAGTCCCTCATATACATTTAAAAAAGAAGAAAGAGGAAAAAAGAAGCAGCAGCAGATGGTCTAGAGATAATATATAAAAATTCAAAATACCAGTACAGGAAAGAATTTGGAGGTATCACTGATAGTGTGAGAGTAAGTGCAGAGCTGCATATGTTATGGGATAGCTGGTACCTGATGTTGATATTGGAAGAGTTAGGAATGATCCTTGTGGATGAGAAATAAAGTTGTTTCTGTGCATGGAGCCCAGATCTGGAAAACATTCTGTGACCATTGTTATATATAGCAAAAGAAGGCTTATCATACTGATGATATAGTTAGGAACATAGCAGAAACTTTTGAGAGGATCATCTCTATTTGTGGAAGAATTTGTAATACAAGAAAATTCTGTGAACCAGAACCATCTACAAAGAAATCTGCTATGAAAGGAAAGTGAATTGAGTTCAAGCACCACAGTTTTCTTCTCCTGTGGTATAATGACAGACCCCAGATCTCAAAATCTCCTCCCTCATCAGTCAGGTGTGATACTGAAAGAACATGTTCCCACTCTAACTAGTTCATGATTACCAAACAGGACTTGAGATAAAGAGCTTCGTGATTATTATGTCCTAACATACACAACTCTTCCATGATGTTCATGTATGTTATGCATTCAGAAACCAAACACACTGACTGACATTCTTTCTCACTGTCACCCTTACTGCTGTGCTGTGGTTTGCAGTTGAGCTTCTAAGGTCCTGCAGGTCTTGTACATTCTTCTCTGAGAAGAGTTCACTATTCTATGGGAACTTTTGGTTTTGCTGAATTTCATCTTCATCTCTACACTGCTGTTGAATTTCATGTTGCTGCTGTGAATTCCACTCACCTTTTCATGATACCACCTTTTGTTAAAAGAGTAAGCATTCATTTTCTATTACCGCTTATCAGGTCCTTCCCTTTTTGATATTTTAAAAACAATGGCTTCTCCAGTCATGTGTCCTCAGGTTTCTGTGGGGTAGGATTAGTGAAGCTGTTGAGTATTGGCAGAGACTGCTCCTTCAGTCCAGGCCACTCAGACCCAAAATAATTATGCAGAAATTGTATGAATTAAATCACTGCTTGGCCTATTAACTTGTGCATATTTCTAGCTGGCTCTTACATCTTAAATCGATCCATCTCTATTAATCTATGTATCACCACGATTTGTCATCTACTTTGAAATGTTTTATTCTTCTGGTGGCCTCTGGATGTCCTGGTCAGATGTAGTAGGTCTGGAGTCATCAGGGAATTTGTTTATTTTCAGGAAGGACGTAAGCATAGCCTCACCTCAATGTTAGAACAAGTGGTCCTTTCTGTTGATTAGTGGCTAGAACTTTTCATTTAACATATACTGTGACCCATGTCTCTTTTACTGCAAAATATTTTGGGTAGCAGAAAAAAAATTATCCTTTAAAGTAAAAGAATTTTTGTTTTAAATTTAATGTTAAATAAGCTAAATGTAGCATAGTATGTGAAGATTTAAATGAGTATAATTTCCCCTTTTTAAAAATTTTTAATATTTTGCCAGTTAAGTATTTGATGTTGTCATTCCACATTAGCTTCATCCTGTGGATAGTAAGGAATTTAGTAACATGATTAATGTTAAAATTCCTCAAATCATTTGCTAACATACATAGGGTCATTATTGGTATTTAATTGTAATGAAAGTCCTAAAAAAAAAAAAGGAAATGTATAAAGAGCTGTTTTACTAAGTCAGGTTCCAGATGAGTTATAGTGGTATTTTCCTGGAGTCACCAGGGCCCCATGCCAGGCATGGAATTGTGCTCTGTAGCTGACTAGTTAGGGAGAGTCATTATGCACTCTAGCACTGATCTCTATATTTTTGCACCAGAGAAAGTCACAGACACAAACAACTGCAGTTTCAGATGTGAAGCTTGGAGTACTTGATGTGGGAGTCCCCTCTGTATGCTGTGATTACCATTAATGAATAAAGAAACTGCCTTGGCCTGTTGATAGGGCAGAACTTAGCTTTGCTAGGAGGCCATGACCTCGTGGTGATACACAGATTAAAGGAGATGGGTTAAACTAAAATGTAGGAGTTAGCCAATAGGAAGCTAAAGCTAATGGACCAAGCAGTGATTTAGTTAATACAGTTTCTGTGTGATTATTTCGAGTCTAAGCTAGCTGGGAGGCCAGGTTGAACTAGCAACTCCCTCCTACAAGTGCTTTATAAAATAATATCTTTATACTGTGTTAAATAATGCTGTTAGTAAAGGATAGACTCTCACGAGCCTTCTTTACCTCCCTTGCCAGAATCTGATCTTTTATCAGACCAAGGGCAAGTATAAAACTAAAAAATAAACCACATTACATTAACAGTTGTCTGTGGTCACTAACCTTTAAAAATTTAAACCTAAGGCTTTATTAATTTAAGATTTGACATCCTTAAAGTTTAGGACAATTTTAGGTTTGAGCTTAGGAAGATTCTTTTTATTAGGCAACAAGTTATTCAGAAGTACCTGACAAATATTACAGAAAACCCTGACAGAGAAAACACTTGATTTTTGCCATGTAAGTTTGAAAATATATATTTAACTCATAATGTAAATGAAACAAAAAACGTACAATATCAAAGCATAGTAGTTTCATCGAAAAAGAACTTGCTGGAAAGCTCTAGTTTTTACTAACTTTTGTAGACAACCTGATGTCGCAGATTCTCAAGCTGTACCAAAAATATGTTTAGGTGATAACCTTCAAATATTCTAGTTTTTATTTATTGCATTTCTGGCTTGACCTCGTCTGACTTCCAAGGGAATTTGAGAAACATGCAATTTATATTTGCATTCCCTTGCTTTCTCTTATATCAGGTTCAGTGTGTCTAGTTTTATGTCTTTGATCCATTTAGACTTGATTTTTATACATGTGATAAATATTGATCTATTTGCATTTTTCTACATGTGGGTATCTAATTTGACCAGCACCATTTGTAATGTTTTCTTTTTTTTCCAGTGTGTATTTCTGGCAGCTTTATCAAAAATTAGGTGTCCATAGTTGTGTGGATTTATCTCTGGGTGTTCAATCCCATTCCATTAATCAGTATGTCTGTATTTATGCTAATACCATACAGTTCTTATAACTATGGCTCTGTAGTATAATTTGAAATTGGGAATGGTAAGGAACAGCAGATCATTTATTGTTCAGGATTGTTTTAGCTATTCTAGGTTTTTCATTTTTCCATATGAAGCCAAGAATTTTCCTTTCAGTTTCTGTGAAGAATTTTGCTAGAATTTTAATGTGGGTTCCATTGAATCTGGAGATTACATTAGCGCAGATGGCCATTTTTACAATGTTAATACTAATAATGTATTAGCATGGGAGATCTTTCCATATTTTTATATTTCCTTCAATTTCTTTCTTTAAAGATTTGAAGTTTTTGTGATCAGTCTTTCACTTGTTCAATTAGAGTTAACCCAAGATATTTTGTATTATTTGAGGCTATTGTAAAAGTTGTTGTTTCCCTGATTTCCATATCAGTCCCTTTGTTATTTATATATAGAATGGCTACTTATTTTTGTGAGTTAATCTTGTATCCATCTACTTTGTTGAAGGTGGGCATCAGCTGTAGACGTTTCCTGGTGGAATTTTTATGTTGACTTATGTATACTATCCAATCATCTGCAAATAAAAATGCTTTAACTTCTTCCCTTTCAATTTTTATCCTCCTGATCTCCTTCAGTTATCTTATTGCTCTGACTAAAACTTCAAGTACTATACTGAGTAGATACAGAAAGAATGAACAACCTTGCCTTGTTTCTGATTTTAGTGGAATTGCATTGAGTTTCTGTTGAAACTTTTTTGGTTGATGTTGGCCAAAGGCTTGTTATAATCTGTCTTTGTTATGTTTAGATATGTCACTTGTACCCTTAATCTCTAGAGGACTTGTATCAAGAAGAGGTGTGGGATTTTGTAACCAGCATTTTCTGCATCTAATGAAATGGTAATTTGCCTTTTTTTCAGTATGTTTATATGGTGAATTACATTTATTGATTTTCATGTATTGAACCATCTATACATCACTAGAATGAAGTTAACATGATCATGATAGTTGATCTTTTTAATGTGTTCTTGGATTTCATGTGCAAGTATTTTATTGGGTATTTTTGCATACTTGTTCATAAGGGAAATTGGAAATTGGTCTGTTTTGTTTGCACCTCTTTGTGTGGTTTTGGTATCAGAGTGACTATGGCATTATAAAATGAATTGGAAAATGTTCTCTTTGTTTAATTTTTAAGGAATTCTGTATGGAGTATTGACATTTGTTTGAACTTTTGTTGAAATTATGCTCTATAGCCATCTAGTCTTGGACCTTTTCTTTCTAAGAATTTTAATGGTTACTTCTATTTCACTAGGGGTATAGGTTTGTTTAAATTGCTAGTCTGATCTTGGTATGAGTTAAGAAATTGCATTTCTTTTATATTTTCTAATTTGATGGAGTGCAGGTTTTTAAAGTTCGCTATTATGATTCTCTGCCTTCCCTGGGTACTTGTTACATCATCCCTTTTTCATTTCTTATTTTGATACTGTTGCTTCTGTTGTTGGTATCCAGTGGTGGTCTGATGGCATGTAGAAATTAGTTCAGTTTTCTTGTATTTGTTGAGACTTGCTTTGTGTTGGAGAATGTGGTCAAATTTTGTAGAAAGTTCCATGAATTTCAGAGAAGAAGGTATATTGTTTTGTGTTTGGACGAAATGTTCTGTAAACATTTGTTAGGACCATTTGGTTTATTATGTCTGGTAGGTCCAGCATCTCTCTTTAATTTTTGTCTGGATGACCTGTCCATTGGTGAGAGTGGATATTCAAGTCTTCCACTATTATTGTTTGAGGGTCAGTATGTGGTTTAAGCTGTAGAAATATTTATTTTACAAACTTGGGCGCCCTTGTATATGGTACATAGATATCAAGAATTGAAATGTCATCTTGGTGAATTTTTCGTGTGGACAGTTTGTAGTGTGTTTCCCTTTTTCATTAATTTTGGTTTGAAGTCTGTTTTGGTACCTATTGGAATGGCTATATCAGCTTGTTTTATGGGTCTATTTGATTGGAATACTTTTCCTGACCCTTTACCCTAATGTAGTGACTATACTTGATGTTAACGTGTGTTTTTTGAATACAGAGGAGGGATGGGTGCTATTTTTGAATCCATTCTCTTAATCTTTGTCTTTTTATTGTGGAATCACGAGATATCAATGATCACTGGTTTTTTATTTCTGTTAATTTGTTGGTGATAATGGTGAGCAGTGTGTCAATGTGACTGTGTGTGTGTGTGCGTGCGTGTGTGTGTGTGTGTGTGTTTCCCTTCTTTTGCTTTGGCTGGTCTGAGTTTATCTATTCCCTGAATTTTTATGGGTGTGCTTTACCTCATTAGGTTGACGTTTTCATTCTAGTAACATCTGTAGGGCTGGTTTTGTCTATCGTTTATAGATGTTGTTAAATTTGTCTTTATGGTAGAAGATATTATGTTTTCCTTTGATATTGATTGAAAGTTTTGCTGGGTAAAGTAGTCTGGAGTGGCAACTCTGATCTCTTAGGGTTTGCAATACATCTGTCCATGACATTGTGGGTTTTGGAGTTTCCATTGAGAAGTCAGGTGTAATTCTAGTAGGTCTGTCTTTAGATGTTATTTGGCCTTTTTCTCTTGCAGATTTCAATAGCCTTTTGTTGATCTGCATGCTTAATGTTTTGGTTTTTATATAACAAAGGGTCATTCTTTTATGGCCCAAAGTATTTATTGTTTTGTATGCTTGTTCTTTTGTAAGCATTTCCTTCTTTAGGATAGGAACCTAATGTTCTATGATTATATTGAAAACATAAAAAGCTGCATTTCTTCTCTTTCTCTGTCCCTGTTTTCCACGGTTGTCATCTTTTCATCGTGTTGCAGATTTCCTCGATGTTTCCTTTCAGGAGTATTTTAGATTTAACATTTGACTGATGTAAATTTTCCAGCCCTTATATTCTGTTCATGAAGCTTTCCTCTGTAATTCTTTTTTGAATTCCTAGTTTGTTTGTTTTTTATTTTCAGAATTTCCTCAGTCTGCATTTTGTTTATTGATTCTGTTTCCATTTTCAGGTCTAGAATAGTTCTAATTATTTCCTTACACTGTTTGTATTTTCCTGGATTTCTTTAAGGCATTTAATCATGTCCGCTTTAAGGACCTCTATCCTCTTCATACAGACAACGTTAAGATCTTTCTTCTTTTGCTTCAGCTATGTTGGGTTATTCGGGGCCTGTTGATGTAGGATAGCTGGGTTCTAATAAAGACATATTGCTCTGACTGTATTGACCATGTTTTTATGCTACCCTCTAAGGATGTGGGATTGGATTGATTATAGGCTAGGTGCTGGGATTAAAGGCGTCTGCCACCACCACCCGGTGACACAATGATTTCTGTATACTTTTTATCAGTTCTTTAACATGGGTCATTTCCATCATTACGTTTATAATTTCTTGTAAATAAGGAGTTTGCAGATTGTTGCATAGATTTATGCCTGAATGAATTTCTGTAATACCATTACCTTGTTGACATATAATTCTAGCTGGAGATAAAGAGGAAGGGAAGGATAAATAATTGATGAGAAAGTAAGGGATTGATTCTGAGTAACTGCTTTAGCAGCGGCATTATTTAATCATCTAAAATTGTGCTCAGCTTTCTATAGGAGTTCATCACAAAATATTGACAGTTCCATTTCTGTTGAGACTTTCATATTACGGGGTTTTATTTCTGATACGATTTTTAATAATATTCTGGTTGCTAAAATTACTGGTATATTTTTCTTTCCTTCAGTTAGATATAATGGTTTGCTGTGTTTTTGAGTTGGGTTTCATATCTTACCCCCAGTTCTTCTCTATTCTATTCATTATGTAAAATGTCTTTATTACCTGTGTTGTGATGGACAATTTCTCTGATTTATATATATATATATATATATATATATATATATATATATATATAGTTTACCTCCAATTATGATCTTTAGTGCTGTTCGAGTGCATGACCTGTGATATTTTGTAACTTTCTTCAAGTGAACTTCCTTCTCCGTGAATTTTAAGAGCCACCATTTCTGGGTGCAGTGATAAGATCCAGCTATTTTCTTTCATCACTCTAAATATATCCTTCCATGCTTTCCTGTCTGTGAGAATGTTAATAAAACCTTCGGTATCTTTTTCACTTTGGGGTTCTCTTATGTAGTTTAGCACTATTTGTAACAGGATTGTATTCATTTTAGCTTGCTTCTTTTGACACCTTGATGTGAATTGCCGGAAGAGTGCCAGTCTTTGTGCCTAAGGCAGAGAAGAGCAACAGGAAGAATGGATGCTTCTCCTGTAAAGGCACCACAGGTCAGTGCCATGTCCACATTTCTTTGAAATTTTTTTTTTTGTTTTTGGATGGTGTGGGCCCTCTGATGGACAAGCCACAGCAGCCCTGGAAGCTCAGTGTGTTTATTACATACAGCTGGATAAGGAGGCAAGTTTGCCTTATCTCAAGAGGAGATGTTTCTCTAAGGGAAGTCTTCCAAGTAGTAAATATTCCAGGGAGAAAGCCATGCATCCCAGGAGGAAAGGTGTGCATCATGGAGAGAAAGCTATAATGGGCATTCTCTGCACAAACTGTCCACATTCATTCTGAGATCCAAGGAAGGCTTTGCCATTTCTATGAGCTTTGACATTCCCTTAAGGCTGAGACATGTCCATGGAGCTAAAACATCAGTTCTCAACATGCCAAATCACATGTCAAGAGCACACACCCACTCAGGACTTACCACACTCAGGGCTTCCCCCATACTCTACAATGGAGACACTGGAAAGATAGAAAAATCACCCTCAGGGAAGAAATTGGAATTAACCAGAACTGAAAAATGTGTCTGACTGCTTCCTTTCTACATCTATTTCTCCAATGTCAAGTTTCACCCCATTAAGAGCTCATATCTCCAGGCTGCCACATTCAACCTTTCAGGAAGACAGAGCCTGCGTCCTGAAGATCAGGATCTCAAAAAAGCCTGGGAATGAGGGAGAGAGGTTCCCTGAGCCAAGCCCACAGCCATTAAGCTATGTAGAGAGAGACAGCAACAGCAGGGCATTCTGGGATTACACAAACAATGCCTTTAGGGAGATCAGCAGTATGGAACACTAGAAGGCAGAAAATTGACATCCAGTAAAACCTATGAGTACCATACATAATCACAGACTTGACCGTTTCTTTAAAGTTTAAAAAAAAAGCTATTATTGCAAAAACAGTCTGGGTTTTATGCATAATTTACAACTATAGGCAAACCCAAACAAAATTTTACTTATTTTTAAAGATATATAGCTAGAAATGAAAGGATAAATTTTTAAAAAAAAGAAAGCAAAGTGAATACCTTTTGATGGGACCTGCCAAGGTAGGCTACTAAGGAAACACACGACATGCAACAGAGTTTGTGCAAGAGGTTTATTAGGGGAGGGAGAAAGCAAAAATGTGAAAGACTTGTTGGAGTGGGAACAAGAGGCAGCAAGAGAGAAAAGAAGAGATAACAGAAATGAGACAGGAGAGCAAGCTATGCTCTGGTGGGCACTTTTAAAGGGTGCACATGTCACATAGCTGACAGTGGAAAGGCACCTGGCGACAGGTGATGATGTAACTGTATGATTATTAAAGATTGCTGCACGTCCCCAAGTGGTGACAGTGGGCGCTGAGAGCAGCCAGCCCCAGGCAGGGGTGGTTGCAGGTCCCTGAGCTATGGCAGGAAGAAACGCAGGGGACACGCGGCCACGGGCAACACATGCTGCAAGTCCCCAGCAGCTTGCTGGGAAATCCTGGCAGAGGCAGACAGTGGGTCCCGGGAGCAGCCAGTCCTAGGCAAGGACTGCTGCACGAGACCATGCGGGAGGTCTCCAAAGATGGGTGGTCCCCAGCAGTGACAAATGACAAATGGATAGGCACACCATGCAGAGTGAGGTTAGATATTTATTAGGTGGGTTATGGAGGGGAAAGAAAAAGGGGAGAAGAGGAGAGGGAGAGGGAGACAAAGAAAAAGAGAGTCTAAGGCTATAAACAGGAAGGGAGTGGACGTGGCTTGTCTCTTAAAGATACAGAACATTACAGTAACTTTGCTGGGAGAGGCCTTTTGTTGTAAGTTTAAAGCCAAATTTTGTTACAAATTGCATACATTTTAAACTGTACCCAATGAGTAATTTCCAAATTCTGAGGCCAAGATTACAGCATAATCTTCAGATACTATTATTTTTATGAGAGCAAAGTGCAAAGAAATTATAGAGATAAATGATGTTTAGGAGTGAGGAGATAGAGCCTTGCATGTAAGGGACTTTGGAAGTATAGCAGAGCATGCCTGTTTAAGTATAAGATATTTGGAGACCTTTTGTCTGTGGCCGTAGCATTTGCTGACGATTTGTGAGAATTTGGAAATCATGTTTGCCAGTTTTGGCCACTGATTTGAGGCCAAGATATTATCATAAAATCTAAGTTCGTGGAGGAAGAGAGAGGAGGTCACAAAGTGGAAGACTATGCAAATGTGTTCTTATACGTTCCAAGAGGAAGTTGAGAGGGAAAACGAGCTGCAGGATTGCAGGTGAAAACAGAGATAGCACAGTGGATCTGCAGTCTGGATGCAGAGTGAGAGAAAACAGGAAGGAGCAGAAGGAAAGGAAGCCCATGGATCATCAGGCCACAAAACCAGAGCCATGTGGAGAGTACAGTGGGCTGGAGCTTAAGCTGTGCATCTCCCAGGCTTCTGGCAGATGAAAGAAAGCAGGAGAGATATCTACATGAGTGTAGCTGGCCGCAGGAGCCAGACAAGCACACATGTCCACATGGAAAGTAATGCAGGAAGAATCAAGATTCTAAATTTTGCAATCAGATTCACTCACAGACAAGTGATCCATACATACCGTACTGAGGATTAGATCAGCAGATACTGTGTGGACAAGCTGATGTATGCTTAACAAGATGAAGCTGGCTCTCTGTCTCTGACACCCACGTTGCAAAAAAAAAAAAATACGGACAGTACATTTACAAAGTTTAGAGAGGGAAATCAGACAGAAACAAAGAAAAAGAAAGTATAGGGTTTTTTTTTTTATCAGTTCCCTGACCACTCTGTCTAAGGTATATTGAGCCCAGATTTGATTTGAAAGGAGTGGTCAAAGGGTCTCCAAAGGACATGGCAATGGAAGTAAAGAGGTATATGACAGTTCCAAAGGATGCTGCAGAGAGAAGTCCAAATCTTGAGAGCCTTAGGCATCCCCAGTACTCAGAGGACAACAGAACAGAGTAGGCTCAGGCTGGAAGTACATCGTCACACAAGAACATGGCCAAGGGCTCCTAGCCCAAGAGAGACACGGTACCTGGTAGGACTTCGAGAAAAGTGAGAAGGCAAGGACTGTGCATGAGAAATGATGTTGCACATTCAGGAGAATGGTCAGAACAGGTAGCTCCATGAGAGACCTAATTGCCTGTTTTGAATGGAGGACAAAACCATCAGTGAACAAGAGAACAGATCTGTTGCACCTGAAAGCTAGCCAGCAGTTCGCTTATGGGTGGAGCGAGCAGGTAGAATGAGCCTATTAAGTCTTGGCACCAATATGAAAGAATAAAAAATAAAGGTGAAGTGGTTGCCTTTCAGTGGCCCTGCCAATGTATGGCAAATACGCCACACACAACAGTTAGTGCAAGAGGTTTATTGGGGTAGGGGCAGAGCAAAAAGAGTGAAAGACCATGTTGGAGTAAAGATAAGAGGAGGCAAGAGAAACGAGACAAGAGCAAAAATTGTTTTTTAATCGGATCCATGCAAGCCTTAAATTCCCTTCCTCTGGTAAAGTGTTTATTTCCTGATTTTTTCTTCCTTTTTTCTTTTTTGAGAATTCAGATTAAACCTTTAAATTTTGTCACCTACCTAGCACAGCCTTGTCCTTAATGTATCTTCCCACAATACCGTGAGGACATTTGTTTTTCATGGATTTAAGATATTTAACTTAACTCTAAAAGAGATTCCATTGTAAATGATAAGCAAAGAATTGATGCCCAGTTGAGATGGACTTTTGTCCTTATATATTAGGAGGAAGAAGGTCTCATGTGCCACATAGGTTGAATTTCAGGGATGACAAAGTTTCTAGAACCATATTATGAAAGTAGCCCTAGAAACACATGGACCTTTTGGCTTCCTTCACTGAGCAATTTAACAAAAGTAGAAATAGAAGAGACTCAGAGTCTTGAGTTCTAGTAGTAAATATTTCAGCACCCTAGAGAACACAGATGACAGAATAAATATGAGGCTTATGTTCACTGTAAAACTGATGTTTCTGAGAGGAGATGCAGATTGCAGTTTAGTGGATACTTTCTTTGATATTTGATATCAAACAGTGATGATACAACTATGGATGTGTTGAATCTGAAAACTAATTGTCTCAGGAAAGGTCCTGATCATATCATACTTTTGATAACAATGCTCAATGGTAAGTTCTCAAAAGATAAGTATTTTCTCGTTTTTTTGTTTTAATTTTTACACAATGTTTAAGCAGTCTTTCTCCACCTCTATATTGTATCATGTGAAATATGTTAGAAAGAATTTTCTAGACATATTGATTTGGCTCTATGCATAGGACATAAATTTTCAAACATAAATGAATGTCCCTCTTAATTACATTGCTTTCTTCTTTTGAAGGAAAAAGGCTATCCTACCCTATATGTTCCTTCCCCTGAAGCTATGTTTTATATATGTAGAAATTCTGCAGAGAGGTTGCAATGGACAGGTTTCCATTTCTGACTTATAAAGGGAAGTTTTTATTGTGTATATGCATGTTCATCTGCATTTTTTATTGTTTGTTTTTTTGTTTTGTTTTTTGGTTTTTTTCAAGACAGGGTTTCTCTACAGCATTGTTAGAAAACTTTTGTCTTTGAATAATGCCTCATTTATATCATGAAGTGTCTCTAATTTCTTAGGTCTCTTTTTACCTAGGAAAGCATATTGTCAAGCCACACATGGTAAATGTGTAATTTTCCATTGCAGGGTCTGTTGACATTCAGAAATGTGTCTGTGGACTTTTCCCAGGAGGAGTGGGAATGTCTAGACTCTTCTCAAAGGGCTCTTTACATGGACGTAATGTGGGAGAATTATAGCAATCTAGTTTTTATAGGTAAGCATGCATTACTTGTAGAACTCTTCACTCATCCTTTGTATTTACCTAGTTTGGAGTTGTATAAACTCTCTGGCTTATCTAGAGACTACTAGAAAGTAGGAAAATTCTAATAATAGTAAACATAGCTTCATAATTTTTAGTCTTCTCAGCAAAAATAACCAATACTATATAATATATAATCTTTCCAACAGTCTCATATGACTTTTAACCCTAAGTTCCGTGTTCACAGATAATTGAGTATTCAGTTGGAATATTTTGATTTTTACTCTTGGATTAAGCTATTCACCTATTTCTGATTTTTAAAAGAATGGAGAGTTTTTTTTTTTTTTTTTTTTTTTTTTTTTTGGTTTTTCGAGACAGGGTTTCTCTATGGCTTTGGAGCCTGTCCTGGAACTAGCTCTTGTAGACCAGGCTGGTCTCGAACTCACAGAGATCCGCCTGCCTCTGCCTCCCGAGTGCTGGGATAGGCACCGCCCGGCTGAATGGAGAGATTTTTGAAGAGAGAAAGAGCTGTTCGTGGTGTGCATGTGCTTAAGTTTTGTTCTTTTTTAATTTTTTTTTTTTTTTGAGATATGGTCTCTAGTCCTGGCACTGCATGATTTTAATCCCATTGCTAGGGAGGCTGAAACAAGTGGGTCTGGTGAGTTCCAGGCCAGCCTGGATTACATAATGAGTTCCTAGCTGATGAAGGCCACACAGTATGACTCTTTCAAACATATAAACAGCAACCAAAAAGGGAAGCATTCTCCATATGATCAGTAGAAGAGCTCCTTTCTCAAAGTACATCATTGCCCTATCACCGTTTTGTTCAATCTTCTGCAAGGCATGCAGATGGCAGATGAGGTAAAAATGAGAAGGCTATTATTGATCCTTGTAGTTTGATGTTGATCAGGGTGGAGGTTCTTCTGTGTATTTATTTAATGATATTGAAATGCAAATGGTATCTGGTGAGAGTTCTATTCCTAAGAATTGCTAATTCATTCGTCTTAGAGAACTGAAGGATGCATCACTCATTGAATCTGTTTAATCAAGCTCCAATCCTTATTAATCCCTAATTGTACTAATTTTCCAGAGAACCATTGCGTATGTGGTAAATACGAGAAAACCTTGGATCAAGGTTCAAAGCATATTGTCCATCAACATGTGAATACACAAGAGAATTCTTACAAATGTTATAAGTTTGGTGAAATGATTCATAAATCCTCCCAAGTTGTGCCTAATAACACAAGTGATACTACAGAAAACTGCAAGGAGTACAGAAGTGATAGCCACAGTGATGCCTCTAATGAATCGTCGAACCCTAAGAGATATAAAAATGGGATCACCGCAGAAGAACAATATAAATATAAAGATTATGGGGAGTGTTTAAATTTGTGCCCTATCATTAGCCAATATCAACGAATCCAGACTGGAAAGAAGGAACACAAAAATACAGAGTATGATGAAGTTTTTAACTCTAAACATAAAGTAAAGGTGAAACAAATCCACAGGGGAGAAAAACCATACCAATGCAGGAAATGTGGAAAATGTTTCAGGACCTATTTGAGCCTCAGTAGACATCAGAGACCTCATCCTGGAGAGAAACATTACAAGTTTACAGAATGTAGTAAGTCTTTTCTCTATTTGTCACACCACAAAGTACATTACAAAATCCATTATGGAGAGAAATCCTACAAATGTACAGAATGTGGTAAGTGCTCTTATCATTCATTGGGACATCATACTGGAGAGGAGGCTTACAAATGTAATGATTGTAGAAAACCCTTCATATGCTACTTAGGTCTTAGAAAACATCAGAATATTCATGGAAGAAAGAGGCCTTATGAATGTAAACAATGTAGCAAGTCCTTCTATACATTGTCACACCTTGAATACCATTGCAGAACCCACAGTGGAAAGAAGCTTTACAGGTGTAATGAATGTGGTAAATCCCTTTCCACCTCCTCGGGTCTTCAAAGACATCAAAGAATTCATACAGGAGAGAAATCTTATATATGTGGTGAATGTGACAAATGCTTTATCCAGAAATCCCAACTTAAAACACATCAAAAAACTCACACAGGAGAAAAAACTTACAAATGTAGTGAATGTGGGAAATCCTTTACTGTTGGCTCATCTCTTAGAATACATCAAAGAATTCACACGGGAGAGAAACCTTACAAATGCAGTGAATGTCACAAATGCTTTATCCAGCAAGCCCACCTTAGAAGACATCAGAAAACTCATACAGGAGAGAAACCTTACAAATGTAGTGAATGTGAGAAATCCTTTACTGTTGGCTCAGATCTTAGAATGCATCAGAAAATTCATACTGGAGAGAAACCTTACAAATGCAGTGAATGTGACAAATGCTTTATCCAGAAAGCCAAGCTTAAAAAACATCAGAGAATTCATACAGGAGAGAAACCTTACAAATGTGCTGAATGTGAGAAATGCTTTACTGTTGGCTCAGATCTTCGAACACATCAGAAAATTCATACTGGAGAGAAACCTTACAAATGCAGTGACTGTGACAAATGCTTTATCCGGAAAGCCAATCTTAGAAGACACCAGAGAATTCATTCAGGAGAGAAGCCTTACAAATGTAGTGAGTGTGAGAAATGCTTTATCCAGAAAGCCAATCTTAGAACTCATCAGAGAATTCATACAGGAGAAAAACCTTACCAATGTAGTGAATGTGGAAAATCCTTTACCGTTGGCTCAGATCTTAGGAAGCATCAGAAATGTCATACTGGAGAAAAACCTTACAAATGCAATGAATGTGACAAATGTTTTATCCGGAAAGCCCACCTTAGAAGACATCAAAGAATCCACACAGGAGAGAAACCTTACAAATGCAGTGAATGTAACAAATGCTTCATCCAGAAAGCCAATCTTAGAACACATCAGAAAATCCATACAGGAGAGAAACCATACAAATGTAGTTACTGTGACAAATGTTTTATCCAGAAAGACCATCTTAGAACACATCAGAGGCTTCATACAGGGGAGAAACCTTACAAATGTAGTGAATGTGACAAATGTTTTGCTGGTGGCTCAGTTCTTAGAAAACATCAGAAAATTCATACTGGAAGAAATCTTACCAATGCAGTGAATTTGGCCAATCCCTTATCCAGGAAGCCCACCTTAGAACTCATCAAAGAATTGATACAGGAGAGAAATCTTATAAATGCAATGTATATGACAAACTCTTTACCTGTCTCTCAGGTCTAAGAAAACATCAAGAAATACATACTGAAGACACAACTTTCTATACTAAGTAATATGGCATATGCTTTATCCAAACTCTGTCCTTATGGACCACTACAGCATCCACACTAGGGAATTATTATGGACATGAGAAATGTGTGAAAGCCTTTGAGTAATGTTCGAATCTTAGGAAACATAATCTAGACTTATTTCAGAAAAATTCTGCAAATGTGACTAACATAGGAAATTTTTCATTAAAATGTTTTACTTTCTCACTGTCAAATAATTCATAATGAATACAAAATGGAGAAGCCTGAAGAATGTGCTGTTGTTTGTCAGTTTTCTGGAGACTGTAGGGAAGATGATTAAGATTGTAAATAAAAACTCAAAAGAGCCTCCAGATGTCCCTGAAACTGTCAGGAATCACCATGTTTAATTCCACTGAAGAAACTTATACCAGTCTTGGTGTATAGAATAATTGAGCCAGTAAGATACAATACATGTAGATATGCCTACAGGTGTATAGTATTCTCTGGGTGTCCATTGTTCATAAGCTGTATTTTGTGCTGGTTTGGCATTTCATGATGGCAACTGTCTTCGATTCACTTTTGTTCTTGTAAACAACTCCATTCTTGTATTTATGTAAGTAATACCATTAAAACCCATTGGTTCAACTAGATGGATTTCAGTGGCAAGCATACTTGGTTCTGTTGTCAGTTCCCACTTTGGCTGAGTGGGTGTATATGAATGCTATCTCTTTCGTGGAAAAGTCTCTCATACAACATGTGCTGTAACTCTTAATTGTTCCTCTAAACTTGTATACCAGAAAATAAATATTAGAGAGAAAGCATTTGGGTTAACTAAAGTAGGGCAGATTGATTGTCCTCACTGCTCTGGGCTTACTATTATGGTAGTACATAGTCCCACAGAAAGGGGCTCAAACACAGACAGAATGTTGAGGATTAGGGAGCCCAAGAAAGAAGGCCACTCTCCCTTGCATTCATGAAGGAGAGTGAGTGGTCTGCAATGGGACAAATGAAATATTGGTGCAAGCCTGTGTTATTGAAGGACATCATCCAAACTGGGCTATGCTTATGCATGATCATGAACTCATGTATAGACTCCACAAGTCAGTCAATCTCCAATAACCCTCAGTACATTGCTGTCCATGGGTAAATATTGAACACAATTTTGCTATCATCACATCCCGCTTTACCTTGAAATTCTACTCTGTGAGCCTCAATGAATGAATCAAATCCCATTTGTTAAATTCTTTATACAATGCCAATATTGCAGACATCAGAAAATTCAACATGAAATAAAACTCAAGAAAGTACTTTAATAAAGACATATATTCAGCTTAATTCCATGTGTGAATTCATCTATACAAATATCAAGAGACTACAAAACTTTAAAAAATAACCTATAAGCAAGAAAAGATGTACATGCTCATATACTACTCAGAAATCCCCAAGGGTGTGCTGGGAGAGCATTCTGAAGTACTGAAAAAGATGGTGAAATATTTAGTCTGATTCTAAAGTACTATATCAGAATATTGATACTAAAAACAGCAAGGCTCAAAAAGTTTAGACTTTAGACAAGGTAACATGTTACAATGAGCAAAAACCATACCATTGCCTAAGTTTTTTGTGGATTTTATTACAAGCCGATACTCATATTCAACTAATAGGGGAGTATTGTTTGAGAACATTTGGTGTTCTCAGTTTTGGAGTTTGGTAAAACATAAACGCAAGTGGTTAGTACAATCTTGAGTTTATTTATGCTCTTGTTGGCTGAAGAGGATGTGATAATTTGTATCAACTGCTGATGTTTTAGGGATAGTTAATCTGATGCAGGATACAGAGAAAATTTAATCTTCTGGACTGGCCTTTAGTAATCTGTAGAATGCAACCAGCTCAACAGACATGTGGGATGCCAATGTTGGGTGTTCCCTAGAGCAAGATGCCTCTGCTTGATGACATTAGATTATTTCTAATTCAGCAAAGATTTCCAGGGGTCAAATTATAAACATGTACAATGAAGATATGTGACCTGTACCCCTCATACAATATTGTTTTCTTTGTTCTGTACTCATTTATACAAAGTTCTGATGTATGATAGCAGCAACACCTGGGAAGCCGGGTAGAACAGGTCTGACAGCTAGAGAACTGTGGAGAAGGTAGTCTGCACAGAGTGGGACAAATTGTGTATCAGTGGAGCTGGGACAATTACCTGATCTGAGGAGTGATAGGGAAATGAAGCATAGATTGTGTGGGTTTGGAAATTTCAGAAGCAATGTCATTTGTGCAAGTGGATGATGAGATCTAGATTATAGGAGCCATGTTAACTGAACCAGGGCATGATGTTCCAGAAAACCTAGCATTCCCAGAGGGACCTCTAATAACTACATTGTTCAAAACCAAATATAGAACACAGGTGTCATCTCCATATCTTGTAGGGACAGAAAAGCTCCCCTCAGCTGAAGGACACCTTGTGTGGCTTCTGAAAGAGTTATCTGTCAGGAGTGCAGTGGGGGAACCTGAAGCCCAGTGGAGCTGAAGGACTGGGAAACAGGCATGGGAAACCTAACCAGGGGGGTTAACTAGTTTTGCTGCTACTGTGCAGGACACTGACTGTCAAATTCTGTTGTGGGTATCTGCCCATGTCTGTAAAGTTTAGATCATATGAATTGGAGTTATTGAGATTCTTTTCATTTATATTATGGTTGCCAGCATAGTCACAGAATAATCTGTAATCAGGGTTCTTGTGCTATTGTGGCAATTACAAAGCTCCTGGAATTTAAATTCACCCATAATTTCTAACTTTGCCATTCTACTACTTACCTATTCAAGATAGTGGAAATTTGTTCCTGTGACTAGTATCCCAGTGGCTGCTTAGAAATTAGTCCCATGATGCTGGGTGGTGGTTGTGCATACCTTTAATCCCAAGCATTTGGGAAGCGGATGCAAGCGTATCTCTGAGTTTGAGGCTAGCTTGGTCTACAGAGCGAGTTCCAGGACAGCTAGGGTTGTTACACAGAGAAAACTTATCTTGAAAACAGAAAAAGAGATGGGGGAGGGAGAGAGGGAGGGAGGGACGGAGGGAAGAGAAGGAAGGAAGGAAGGAAAGAAAGAAAGAAAGAAAGAAAGAAAGAAAGAAAGAAAGAAAGAAAGAAAAAATTATTTCCCAGAGAATCCAGTGCAGATTATATAGAATCTGAAAATACAGAAAATATATTTTACCAAACCCTACACCAATAGTTGAAAACATTAACATTTACTAAAAATTTATTAATAATTGTTCATTTTCCTTTTGAGATGTATGAATTAGAGTATGTAAATACAGCATTCTGATATTGTCTTCTTTAAGAACACATGATGCCTTCTTAATGTTACACCTTAGAGTGTGGGAAAATGCAGTATTGTGGATACTGTGAGTAAATATCAAGCCACACATTTTACAGTTGTAAAATAAATTACAGATTAGAACAAATTTGAAAAGCATCTTTTAAATAATTCTGATCACCCAGTGTGTGAGAAAAATAGACTCTAATTGTCTTTTGGTTCAGTTAGAAGGCAGTCTTCCCATGTGTGCATGGACAAATTGGCTTGGTATTGTTTGACTTTTGCTTTATTTCATTCAATCACTCTGTTGCCCTATCTTGCTCAGAACTCACCATGTAGACCAAGACTGGTCTTACATGAAAATTACTTGTCTCTGTCCCCTTAATGTGTGAAATATAGCAGTGTACCAGCACAGCTGTCTCAGACACTCCCTATTTTAAGTTGAAGATCCAATGACATTCAGTTTTATGTCATTATGGCTTTGTACTTCTCTCAGGAGAAATGGCAATGCCTAGCCCTTGCTCAGCAAACTTTGTACAGAGGTTGGATGTTAGAGAATTGCAGCAGTCTAGTTTGTGTGATTGAAAATAACTTTCCTGTAGTCTCACTTGCTCAGGAGAAACGCTGCAAGTGTAAGGACTGTGTTTGAGTAGGTCTCACATCTCACAGAGGAAAGAAACTCTCAGAGGAGAAAAGTTCATTGCATATTTTATTTCTTCATGTGTGTTCTGTTGGCCAGCAAAAAGCTTCTTTCTTTGTTCCATGATAAATTCGGTAACCCACTAGTGTAAAATGTTGTCATCTCAATCACTCAGTTCCATGTCTGTCCTTGAGTTTTGACTGATTTAAAAGTGGGTGGAATTCACATTATAGTAACTGATAATGGTCCCTAAGTATTTTCATTATTCTGACTCAATGGCAGTTGTGACTCATTTGTGGAATCCTCTCTTTTGTTTTCTCTTTATCTACAGAGTACAGTACTGTGTTTAAAATTCACATACTTTCAAAAAAATCTCTTTCTCATAGTCTAGGCTTACTGATAAATCTGCAAACCTGTGGTATAGAACCAAGAGGCCTGGAAGGTAGAAAGAAATGTATGATATATCTTAGAGGGAACTGAAGAGATGGCTCAGTAGGTTATAGCATGTACTGCTTTTCAAGAGGACATAGTTCAGTTCTCAGCACCTGTGTGGTGGCTGAAAACAAGATCTGGAGATTTGATACCTCTTTCGACCTCAGCAGGCATCAAGCACAAAAACAGAGGATATGAATATAGATAGATACATGGTGTAAGACATCAATACCTATAAGCAAAAGTTTAAAAATCTAATATTTTTAAAAATCAAAATGTGCAAATGGGAAAGCAAATTGTGTTTGCCACATTGTTTTGGTTTTCTAGAAATTATTGTGGAATATTCTACTGTAAGTAACCTTCAAGATTATTTTCTTGTATATGTTTGATTTCTATGTAAGAATACTAATAAAATATAATTTATTTTGTGTTTGTGAACAATGATATCCCTATTGCATTTTTATCGTTTGTATGTTTATTTTCGATTTTATGAATTTCATTACTCTGATTTTAGCAAGTTATAAAATTAGGAAAAATTCTTCCCTTTAAGCTTGTTTCCTGATCTCCTTTGAAGGTTTTGAATTTTTTTTTGATTCTATTTCCTTTGTGGTCTGTTTTCCCATTTCCTAATACAATGCCAGCGGTACTTTTTCAAGAATTATTTAGCATCTCTGTAGAGTATTAAGCTCTGTCTATATTGTCTTCCCATTGACATCCCCTGTTGTCTGTCTTCCCACCATTACTCAACTGTTTTTATTGCAATAATTTTATAAGATTTTGAATTTTTGGTTTAATTTTCTAAGGTCTTTGAAGTCTTAGAGATTTCTCCAGATTTCATATCTGCATTACATTATTTGTTTTGCAGAAATTGTGCATTCCTCTTCCAACAATTTGCTTAGAATCTTTAGGGGTGTGAAACTTCTCACTTACTGTCTTATCGTGATTGAATGAGAACAATGTAGAAATGTATCAGTGCTCATATGTCATATGTATTTTTCTGTTTTCCATTTTTGTTGATGCTCATTACACATGTTTATCAGTGAGTTATTATTCATTATTTCATGAATGTACTATAATTAATTATTTCACACAAAACCATGTTTATGGTATATTTAAATTTTATGTGAATTTATTTGTTGAAGAAGTTGCACATTGACTTACTTGCATGGTGGCTGCAGTAAGTTTAATTCCCACTGATACTGTGTCTCTGTGTTCTTTTTGTTGCATTGTCTGCAGGGTTTGTTACTGTTGAGGGCCTTGAGTGTGGACACTGATTAGGCAGAGAGGAAATCTCATTTCTTATTAGTTGAGAATTCTGTTGATGACTAAGTGTGTGTATCATGAAGATTCCAGACAGAAGATAGGTTTCAAGGTGAATCAGTGGGAAATACAAGATGTGTGCCACCTATCATGAATGCTGCTCCCTGATCAGCTGTAATGGGTGCCCTGAGTGGTAGGCATCTTTTGTTTCACGGTTTCCTGTAAAGAGTAAGTCAGAAATGGTTATTCAGCAGAAATGGTAGCATATGCATTAAACACTTGAAAGAATTTTCCATCTGTGATTAGGAGGGTCAATGTATGGAGTGTGAACTCTATGGCACAGTATCAGGGAGACAGGTACAGAGAGGGTGGAGTAGTGACCCTGTGGTGCTAGACCTGAACTTGTCTCATTGAGAGTTTCTATAGAGATAATGCAGGTTATTGCAAAATTGAAAGCATCAGACCTTCACTCACGTCTTTATTTTGCATAGAACTCTATGAATTTAACCTGTCTGAGCATGGGTGGCAGGTTACTTACTGGATCCTGTGCAGCTCATAACTGGTTCCACTTCTGAAAAAGAGGTACCCTTCCAACACCTGTTATTAACTGTAAATAGATATTCAGGGAAGGTCCCAACCTCAGGCACCCATCTCTTAGGATGAATTGTTGGCCCCTGAGTCTCCTGAAGCATTGGCCAATTAACAGGGTATGGGGACAGGTCCAGATGTTTCTTCACTGTATTCTTCTCCATACTCTGGCTCTTGCTCTTCCATTTTTCTAACTATTTCTTTCAGAATGTTCCTGTGACCTGAACAGGGTTGTGAGGAGAAAAGTACAGGGGACAAGCATAAAGAAGATAGAAAGGATTGGATAAGGGTTCTTCCATGATCTGTGTCTTTTGCCAAGAAAGTTTATTAAGAAGTATAGCATACTATACACAGTTTTTCATAAAAGGAAAACTGGGAGTGTCCTCAAAACCTATCATATAATGAGATGAAATAATAATAATAATGTCAGTTCATATTGAACAAGGGGAGCACTCAATATCTCAGATGTATGCATCAGAGACGAAGAAGATATTGGGACTTTTTAGGGAAATTACAGTTGTGTGTCCTACATGGTGTCCATGACCTACCACACTGTTCCTCTCAGCAGGTTTCAGAACCTGATATGAATGTTTTCTCTGAAAGAAGCCTTAAATCCAGGCAGACAATGGTTGACTATAGGAATTACTCATCTGTTAGTTTCATAAAGCACCATAACCACAATTACTTACATAAGAAAGAGCATGTTTTGGTTAATTCTCCTAGAAGGTTAAGAGTACATAATGGCAGGAAGGGCTGACAGAAAGCAGCCATGTGGTTGGAATAGAAAGCAGAGAGATAATGTCCTCTCTTTAAGGAGGGAGACAGAAAAAAAAAGGTGGCCTGAGCACATTTTTTTTATTTCACAGAGCATTTCCCCAGTGACATTTTATTTAATAATATTCCAACAACAAAATTTCCCAAAATATTTTGAATAACTGGGAGTTAGAGTTCAAATATGTGTCTGTGGGGGACATTCTTATTCAAACCATGACTATCAGCCTCCTGATACTCATGCCACTATTTTATCAAAGGGCATATTTTAGAGAAATTTAACATCAATATAGAAAATAGAACTTGAATTTCTTTCTTGTGTGTTTGTTTCTTAGGCAGTCTATGTGCCCTACCTGATCCTATAACATGATAAGGAGACCAGGCTAGCTTCCACCTCATATATATCTGCCTACCTGTTTCTCCTGAGTGCTGACATTAGAGACCTGCCTTGCCCCACCTTTCCAGACTTGAATTTCACTTTTGTCTTTTAATACTGCTGCCAGAATGCAGCTAGACTCTTGTTCATTTCTTTCATCTGTCATTTTTTTGATTGACTGATCATTTTCATTGCTTTGTCTTTAAGCCTTCTCCCTCCCCCATCCTGGAGCACAGGCTTTCCCTTGAGTTACTATTTAACTTACTCTTTCCTTTCTCACTTCATATCAGATTGAGATTTCCTGAGTTTCCTATTGCCATATAATGCAATGTTCATATCCTGCATTGTCCCATTAATTCATTCACCATTTGCTTGTGTTTTCTTGACTTTCTCTGAGTTTGTTAGATACTAATCTAATAATGATCAACAGAAGATACTACTGGATCATTTAATGTGATCACTTATGCAAACTCCACAGGTATGGCTGTCAGCATTAACATTTACTGTGTAAATTTTTTCCCTTAACTTTCCATTTGAGATGTATAAACTCTGTGATGTAAATAAAGTGCTCACTTTTATTTTGGGATTATTTCTCATTTATTCTGACAGGGTCTCTTTACACAGCCTTGCCTGTGCTGAAACTCACTATAGAGAGCAGCCTATCCTGGAACTCGCAGAAATTTGCCAGCCTCGAGAATGCTGGGATGAAAAGCCTGAGTGAGCATGCCCAGCTTTGGTATTAATCCTCAAGATTCCTTTTAAACTACTGCACATGTGTTTGAGCCATGTGTAAGTCTCATATCTCATACAGTTCAGGAGAATTCTCAAAGGAAAAAGGCTTTCATGTCTTTGTCATAAGTATTCTTTTGGGAGGTGTTAGGCTTTTCTCATTTTTGTTCCACTATTTATTCAGAAACACAGTAGTGCATAATATTGTCACCACAATCTTACACTTCCATTTTCAACCTTGAGTTTTGATGAAGCTTTGATTAGAATTGGGACTCAAATTACACAATGTGAAAATGCTCCATCAGTACCAGTATTTTCAATCTGTTTGACTGGTAGGAGATAGTTTAGACTCCTCTATTTTGTTTTCTCTTTATCTACTGAGCACAGTGTTAGAAATCCAGATGCTTTTTGAAGAATGTCTTTCCTATGTGCAGGACTCATACTGCATATATGCCAGACCTGCCCATCTCAGAATCAGAGAAGGAGCTCTGGAAGGTGAAGAGAGGAAACAGTAACAAAGGATCTAAGTATGTTTGGTGGGGAGGGGGCTGTTGAGGTAGATTTAGTGAGTGTTTTAAGTGACAGTAGAAACAGGACATGATACCAGTTTTGTTACATTCTGTTTCAATAGAAATGATTCAGGAGAATTTTACTAATAAACATCTCAGAATTATGAGATGTTTAGCAGTAAATCACATTAAGGGTTGTCCTGAATGCATGTGTCTGATACTGCATTCCATCCACATCGATGTTCCTGTCTTCATTTCAGTATCAAATGATTTCACTATATGTACTGTGAAATTGGGTAAATTGATGCCTTCCTGTTATTTCCTCATGTCAGAACTTTCTAGAATGTTGTGGTTCTTTCAGATTCTGTTTCTTTTAGGGTTAATTGTTCTACTTTCTCTAACAATGCCAACTTTTTTTGATAAAAATTACTTAGTATCTCTGTAGTACTTAAATTCAGTCTACATCGTCTTTCCATTAATATCTGATGCTAACTCATGAATGTACTCAATGTTTTTCATTCCTATAATTTTAATGAATATGGTTATCACCTTTATGCTTGAGGTTTCTTTTCAAAATTTCTCAAGACATTTTAATTCACATTTTATATCATTTTTTGATTTATTTCTATCCAAACTAATGGGAACATTTGTTTTGAGGAAATTTTTTATTATTACAGAATACAACCTCTTTCTATATTGTCTTCTCTATTTTGATAAGAGTTTGTTAGAAATATGTCAATATTTCATGGCTATAGAAAGGTTTTACAACTTCCAGTGCATCTTAAATTCTTTCTGCAAACTAACGTGTTCATTGTAGGCTCTCTTTTGCTTGATTTAATTTTTTTTTATATATCACCTCTCATCTTCCAGCTCTTACAACCTTTTTCACCCTCCTCTGTAATGTTCCTGGAGATTTGGATGAAGTAATATGAATTTTCCATTAGAAGCTTTGAACTGAAAAGTATCTGAAATAACTGTTGCCTGTTGAAAAGAAAAGTTTTCTGGCCTACTTCAAAAGTACTACTAGGCTTTGGTGTGACTAGAGCCATCTAAAAACAGTTTTAATAGTTGTAGATGTAGCAAAATATCCAGAGTGGATTCCCTCCTAGAGCCTGTGAAATTTCTAGACCCTGGTTTTGGCAAAGTTCCCCACACTATGCCTATATTCCCTTCTATGAAACCTGACTCAAATCTCTCCATAAAGCCTCCTTTTACTGACAGAATATTTTTTTTTGTTGACCAAGGAAGCAGGTAGACTAATTGCAGATCTCTACCACTTGGTTACCTCCTCCAAATCTAATTTCCTTACCTCATCCACAGGTCTACACCAGAACAACCTTTCCTCAGGCTCCACCTCCATTTCCTGGGATATAAGCAGATACTAGTAGAACACTTCTCCTTCCTTCTTCCTTTGGATACCCTCAGGCTCCCCCTTCAGTCACCCCACTCATAAGTCTCAAGGCCAAATACCTAGAAATACATTTTACATGGAACCCTCAATGATCACACCTAGTGGGATTCCCAGAAGAATTTCCTACCAGGCAACACACAACTAACAAACTTTTAAGAACCACAAAGGGCAATAGACCCATGGAATAAATCACCCACCCAACAAAAACAAGTGGTGTTGAAAAAACCCAGAATTACCATCTTCCCAAACCCAGATGCCAGTCAAAAAACACAATAACACCAAAGAGATTATGTCTCCAATAGAGCCTAGAAAATCTACCACAGCAGGACCTGAGTATTGCAACATAGCTGATGCATAACAAAAAATTTAAAATAGCTTTCATGAATATGATAGCTCTCTTTATAGAAGAAATTTGAAAATCCCTTAAAGAAATCTATGAAAATGCAAACAAACAGTGGAAGAAAATTAATAAGGGAACTGAAGATGTAAAAGTGATAATAGGATCAAATTGAGGGAAAAAAACTTAGAAGCAAACCTCATCAAAAGAATACAGACATGGAAAAAAGAATCTCAGGCATTAAAGACACAATACAAAAATGGATATCATTGGGGGGGGGGAAGTTAAATCTAAAAAGCCCTTTGCTGTGGGAACTCCTTTAGCCAGTAGATTTTAAGATAACAGCCCACTTGGGCATGGTCTCTTCTACTATAAATGCAGATATAAAGCTTGCACAGCCTCTCTCTCTCTCTCTCTCTCTCTCTCTCTCTCTCTCTCTCTCTCTCTCTCTCTCTCTCTCTCTCTCTCTCTCTCTCAGCTGCAGGATTCAGTTCCTCTTCCCGACTTGTGCAGAGGACTATTGATCTGCTAGTCTACCCCTAAGTACAGAACCTTTTATTATACTCAGTTCAGAGCAAGTGTGAGACTACTTTATTATATTCATCTATATCTGCTGCCCCATTTGGATTCCAACTCCATGTCTACCAGGACCAGCTCAAAAGGTCCACAGCCAAAGGTCTCCCACCCCCACCCACCTGGCTTAATTTCACCTATTACGTGGTTCTTTTCAAAACCCAACCACAGTGGAGCAACCCCCTTTGGTGTCACACAGTATGTTGCACAGTAAATTGGCAATTTCTTGGGCTTGTGCAGGCTTCCCTCCCCTCCACCTCTGCTGCTTTCACTGCTACACACAGTGACTTGTGTAGCTTCCAGTTTGTGTTCCAGCTCATGAACTGTGGGTTCCTCGATCTTCTGGCAAAAAAAAAAAAAAAACCCTCACCCTGTGTTACGAAATCAACTTAATTGCTCTTAATTTGTCAAGCTTATTTGGCAGTATATAAACAGGTGCCCATACCAGATGTATCTCTCTGCCACACCCCCACAACTGCGATACCTGCTGATTAATAAAAATGATTACATCTACAACATTTTGCTGAAATCTCATAATGGAGATAAATTCGTTTGATTAATAAATAAACCAATAAATTTGAAAGCTGAATAATGGCAGAAAAAATCACTACCCAGTAATTTGATAATTTATTTGCTTATACTATCTATTGATCATATTCTGCAAGGCTTATTGGTTTTTCTGATACATCCATTTATTTGATATTAGGACTTGGCTTGGTTTTTATATTATATCCTTTAAAGGGGGTTTGATAACAGAACCAAGAACAAAACACTTTTAGAATCAATCCAGCCTTTATGGACTAATAATAAACAGTTAACTGACAGGATTTATACCATTAAAAATCAAAAGCTGAAAAAATTAACACCATTGAAAAAGATAACATTAATTTAACAGACAAAATTCAATCCATGTCAAAGGTGCTGAGAAATTATCTGAAAGAATTCATACTGTTGAATTTGACAATCAAAATCTGTTTTAAAAAGTTATGATAGGATAGCAGATAGAGTATCTCTGCAGGAAGGCAATCTGGATATCATCCAAGGATGAGAAGTTATCATTAGTGGAAAATTTTATACCTTGGAATTATATGTGCAGAATGAGGACCAAAGGTTATTTGAGTTGATGGAATCATTAGAAAGAGTCACAGGTCAGAGGATTCAGACTTTACAAAAGACAGTGGTAAAAAGACGTGAAATGATTGAGTAAATTCTCAGAACTGATAACCAGAGAAGTTACAAGGATAGGATTTATCATTGCCAGTACATGTCAGAGTCAGAGATGACTTACCCCATAATCACCTCTGACAAACCATCAAGTACTAAATACACAAAAAGATTCAAAGAATGTAAATGGAAACCTATAGATATAAATAATCTAAAAAAATTAAGCAGACAAGATCGCCAGGCAAAAGTTTGGAGCATGGCGGTGGGGAGAGGGGGAGAGAGGGGGATAAGGGGAGGATTGGGGGAGTGGATATGGGAGCAGGGAAGAAGGTATCTTAATTAAGGGAGCCATTTTAGGGTTGGAAAGAGGCGTGGATCTAGAGGGGTTCCAAGGTGTCCACAGGGATGTCCCCAGCTAAGACCCTGGGAACAGTGGAGGAAAGGGTGCCTGACTGGCCTTGTCCCATAATCACACTGATGACTATCTTGAATACCACCATAGAACCTTCGTCCAGCGACAGATTGAGATAGAGACAGAGACCCACATCAGAGCACTGGACAAAGCCCCCAAGGTCAGTTGAAGAGCAAAAGGAAGAATATGAGCAAGGAAGTCACGACCACGAGGGATTGGTCCACCCACTGAGACAGTGTGCCTGATCTAATGGGAGCTTACCAAAGCCAGTTGGACTGGGACTGGACGAGCATCTGATCAAACTCGACTCTCTGAATGTAGCTGACAAATGGGGCCGACTGAGAAGCCAATGATAATGGCACTGGGATTTATCACTACTGCATGTACTTGCTTTTTGGGATCCTAGTCTGTTCGGATGCACACATTCCTGAGCCTGGATGGAGGCAGGAGGTCCTTGGACTTCCCACAGGGCAAGGTACCCTGCCCTCTCTTAGAACTGGACGGGGAGGGGGGAGGATGAGTGAGGGAGTGGGAGGGAAATGAGAGGAGGGGAGGAAGTGGAAATTTTGAATGGTATTATTTATAAAGCAATAAAAATAACATAGAAATAAATAAAGATAGATAGATAGATAGATAGATAGATAGATAGATAGATAGATAGATAGATAGATAGATAGATAGATAGATAAACAAACAACAGAACAGGAATGCTAATTGCTAAACCAGTTTAACACCCAACCTCACTGCCTTCCTCAGTTCACAATTCCTATGCTCAGCCTCCAGCACAGATGTGAACCTTCCAACTAAATATCTGTGCCTTGTTGGGATGTAGGATATCACGCCGATGTCTCATCCCAGGGATTTCAACATGTATTTTTAACAAAATTGATTTTAATAACTAAAAATTTGCATAGATGGCACAGAGCTTCAATGCATCCTGCACCTAGTAAACACTATTGCTAATTTAATCTTACATGGTGTGAAAAGGTTTGTTTAATTAATTAACTACTATTGATGCATTATTATTAACTAAGTTTATACTTGAGTCAGAATCCTTTTTTTCCATAATGATCTTTGTCCCCCCCAGAAGGCTGTACAGATTACTTATTCTGTCATTGTTATCATGTCCTCTTGGCCATAACAGTCTCCAACTTCCCTTGCTTTTGATGATATTTGTGAACTGCCCTATAACGAATTTGTCTGTTGCTTTTCTCATGATTAGGCTCTGACTGTGTGGTTTTTTTGGGGGGCGGGGGGGGGGGTTCTGTTTTTACCTCATAGCTGTTGGACATATCTGTTAGCTTAACACACATTTAGATGCTGTTAATCTTGGGCACCTGGCTAAAAAGTGTTTGTCAGGTTCTCCACAGTAAAGTTACTCAGCTTTTCCCTCTTTCTGTCCTGGTCCCTTCCTAAGTTGCCAAGCAGAGACATGAAAAGTCAGGAGACTTTCTGGTCTACCCATCTGTGAATGGCACCCTTGCACTTCCACCTCCATAACTCCCACAACTATGCCTTCCCTGCCATGATGACCTACCTCCAGTAATGTATATTATACCACAACTGTCCCTTCCCTGCCGGGACACCATACCTCCTGTACCATATTCTATGCCTTCTCACTATGATGACATACCTCTGGTAACATATACCCTGCTGGCAAACTGGCCTGTGATATGTGAGCTCGCTGAGAAGCTAGCTCCACAGCATTGTTACCCCACCACTACTGTTTCAGACTCAGCTATGTTTGTCTCAAGTGTCCCCCAAGGCCCTTTGTCAGGAAATTGGCTGGACTCACTAACTGTATTACAGAAAAGAGAAAGAACATAAAAATAATCCAGAGATAAGACGTTTCCTCGAGATCAAGTCTTTCTCATTAGGATTGTTACTGTTTGTCATGTACAATAAGATGCCTGCAATAGGAAGGGGAGCTGGGAATACCACCATAGGGCACTCGTCCACGGGAAGGATGGAGCAGACCCTCTCAACCGGGAACTCCAGATGACTGCTTCTGTGTCCCAATTTGGTTCCTGCTGGGTTTCCTGGGAGCCCGATGACAATTGATGACATTTTCTGTATCTGTTATTTATTCTTCCACTTGGAAGTCTCGTTTAAAGGTACAGCTCTCTGCTGTGTCCACAACTCTCAGGAACCACAGCGGCCTGCCTTACCAGGGTCTCTCCAGTCAATTTCTGTTGAAGGTTTTGAACACCCAATTTAATGATGTTTTACTTTCTCTATATTTATTGAATGTTTTTTTTCCTTTTCCTTTGATTTGCTATATACTTCATAAAGTCATTTATTCTCATAGATCAGTCTCCAGGCCATAGAGAAAAATGGAAACTTGTCCAAAATCAATCATCCCCTACTTAAGAGAGAGAGAAAACACACAGAGAGAGAGGGGGGGAGAGATGCACGCGCGCGCACACACACACACACACACAGAGAGAGAGAGAGAGAGAGAGAGAGAGAGATTCTAAGTGGGGCATGCTGTCACACACCTGTAATCTTGGCATGTGGAATGTGCCAACCTTAGTTAATAGCAAGTTCAAGGCCAGCTGGGCTAGATGAGATGTGATCTCAGAAATCAAAAGAAAAAAATGAGGAGACAAAGGAAGAGCAAGAGGAGGGGGACAGAAAAGATAGGAAGAGAAGGAGGAGGAGATAGAGAAGGAGAAGGGAGCTCTTCCGGAAGTGAACTATCTACATTTATTGGCTATACTTTAGAAGTAAGGATAGCACTCTGAATCTACACACGCCTGCATTTCCCTGCTCTTGTAAGATTCCAAGTCCTTTGTCTATGGCCCTAGTGTTGCCATCTATGTTGAAGTTGCTCATACTGACCAGCTGGTGTCAAAAGCTCCATCCCAGACTCTCCTCTAATGGTTCCACAGGCAACCCTGAAAACCTGCAAGTTCAGACATTAGCCAACCATCTCTTTCTGTTACCAGCACATTCCATCTAGTCTTCCACTACAGAAATATTTGTGTTCGTCTTCTCTCTGGTCTCATGTCTGACCTTATTCCAAGAGGAATTCATTTTGATCAACACCTGCTGTCTCCTACCTGTACTTCCTACTTAGTACCAATAAATTTCTCCTGAGACACACACACACACACACACACACACACACACACACACACACACAAGGCTATTTTGAGTTGCCTTAACCACAATGTTGGGAGAACAGAAAAGTTTCTGCTTGCACAAACAGACATTCTTGTGGTTTCCCAGCATTAGAAAACCTTCTTGTTGCTATTTGTTTGTACCCTGTGTGAATATGTGTTGCTTTGATGTGTTGGTTTTAATACAAAGCTGAACAGCCAGTAGCTAGGTAGGAGATAGGTGGGATTTTCAGGTAATTCGAGGAACTCTGGGAGTAATCCTAGGCACAGATAACTTACCAGGGAGTCACAGAGGAAGCAGGAACATTGTATGGAGGAGAGGTAATGATCCTTATGGCCAAATGCAGATTATTATAAATGGGTTAATGAAGGAATTCTTTCATTGTTGTATTATTCAGTAAATCTCCAGAGTCAGATATTGGGGTAAGAGACTGATAGAACTTCAGAGCAATGGAAAAACAATCAACTGAACTTGCCTCTCCATGCTTTCCACAGGGAAAAGGCCACAAATATTTCCAAACCCCTCCATGTTCCTTTCTATGTTTCTATCACAATCTGGGTCTAACAAAACCTCTATGGTTAATTCTAGTCAGCCAATCACTAACTCCACACTGATCCAAAGTTAACTTTATTGGCCATCTTGGAGTATCACAACGTGATCAAAATTTCCCACAACTGGTTAATTTTTTTATATGCCTAAGCTAAGGCCGAGGCATTATTTGGGAGCTGGTGGTCCAATGAAAGTCCAACTACAAAGTCCTTCCTGCATAGCAATTTCAAATTTGGCTCAGAGACTGTGCATCTTGCTAGCAACGAATCAATAAATCCTTTAAATTACTTGGATTGAGTCTGTGGTCTTTTCTCAGGAATCCTAAACTCCCTAACACTAGACATTTTCTATTAACCTACAACTGCTGATTGCAATTTGCAATGATGAAAAATCCTGAAGTCCCTCAAACCTTTTCTCAGGAAGTTACTGATCTGGGAGTGTGACTATGTTGATAGTGGAGATAGTTTTCTCTTTATTTAGTAAAAATAACACCTTCCCTTGCCTTCTTCTATCAGTATTGAGGCAACCTTTTCCTGAGCTGTGAGTTTGTGAGGCTATCATTTAAAACTTCACTCTTACCTCATGATGGCATATGAAGAACACAGTGCTGAGTTGTTCATTCATTATGGACTCCTATCTCAAGGTTGCATCGCGCTTTTGAGGCTATCCTTCCTCTAAATCTCATTCTATGAGGGTAACTATTATTACCTGCCTTTCATTACACAACCACTGAAAATATTCTATATACACATTTTACACAGTGCTTAATAAAAGGCTAGAGTCAGGGAGGCATGTGATGTTCCCCTTCTGTAAAATATGTAGATTAGTGCTGGAAGCCTTGGAATGAGGAAATACTTTATGTAACAACTGATCAATATATATGGCTGTGAGCATGCAGCCAGAGGCAACCCAGCCAGTCCATCAGAAGAGGCTGATGAATAAATGATACAATCAGAAGAATGTGTGATTGTCTTTTTCCTAACCACCTCAGATTGAAAAGCTCTTAGCTTCACCAGTGATATAGGCCCCCCCAACACTGAGCTGCCTAGAGGCTGATCCCCAAAGCAGCAAGACCATTGAAAATATATTTTCCTATATCCTGGGCAACCCCTGTGAAATGGTCTTTTAATTCCAAAGGAGTCATGGCCTACAGGTTGAGAACTCTAGTATCAAGTTCCTGTTTATAAGTTCAGAGGAACAAGTAGTGAGTTCAGCACATGTTTATGAGACACATTTTGTGGGGAGATGCAACATGCATATGCATCTACTTACCCTAACTGGAAACTGAAAACACAATCAAGTCCAACCTTTTTAATCAAAGAGTTTTATTGGAATTGCTTACAGAAATATGGGGAAGCAGTTAATTACAGAAGCATGAGAGACTCAAACACGGTTCCTATGGTGAAACTCAAAACCTGCATGTGATACAGCTTATGCATAAAGCACCTGGAGCACACTACACATCAGTAGGCAAACCTACAAGTTAAAGAGCATCCTATCTTAATGACTAAAATCCTCTTCAAAGGGACATGACTTCCCTGAGTTTCTTCATTTGAGTTAAGAACACTGAATCCTATCAGTTTCAGAGATGTATTGAAGTTGTTTTGAGTGGTGTATTTCCTGCCTTAATCAGCTTCCCTCCAGAATGGATCATTCTGATCTCCAGAAATTTGTTACACAACTACAAATAATTAACATTTCTCCATTTGGTCTTTATTATGAAACATTTGAGGTTGAACAAGTAAAAGGCTTTGATGAAACTTGTTCTGCATTTTCTCATTTTTCTCTGCATTAATCCTTGATGTTTTCTAAGATTTGAAATTAACTTAAAGGCTTTCCCAAATATCTCGTGTTCACAATGATTCTCAAGTGTGGAGTCTCAAGTGTAGCTAAGAACAGACCTTGGTTTAAGAACATCCCAAATGATTTCCCATGGTAACTTGTCTCACTGGTATAAATTTTCAGATGTTCTCTTAGACCTGAGAGGCTGGTAAAGACTTTTGCATATACATAACATTTTTAAGTTTTCTCTACCATATGAATACTATGATCTGTTCTTAGGGTGATTTATAAAATAAATCTATAAGATAAAGGGATTCTCATATCCACTACTATGGTGGATTGAATAGGAATGGCCCCAATGTGAATGACTGGCCCATAAGGAATGGCTTTATTAGGAGGGACAGCCTTCTTTGAGTTGGGGTAAACTTGTTGGAAGAAGTGTGTCACTGTTAAGGTAGGCAATGAAGTCTCACATATGCTCAAGCCACACCTAGTACACAGCTTACTGCTACCCAAGGATCATGCCACAGATGTCTCAGTTCATTCTCTTGCACTATGTCTGCATGCATGTTTCCCATCAAGGTCATGGTGTCTCTTCAGAGCAATAAAAGCCTAATGAAGACAACTACACTTACATGGTTTACCTCCTGAATGAATACTCTAATATACTCTTTTAAAAAATGAGCAAACAGTAAAGGATTTCTCACATTTAGTGCATTCATAATATTTCTTTTTAGTATCTATTCTGATGTGTTCAAGTTGTTTTCCTGTCATCAAAGCAATTACACCTGACTATGATCCTATGGCCCTGCATTAAATACACTGTTGCTTGGGCTGTGGTTTGGTGGGATTTCTGACTCTGCTAGTACTGGCTGTGGCATAGCCAACATATGTAGCTTTTACCTAAGTCTTTATTGTTCTATTTACCAATAAAGGCTCAGGACTCAGACATTGGGGTGAAAACATGTGTTCGAGGAGGCCGCTTGTTTGTTCTCGGCTGCTCAGCCCCGAAATAACTACACAGAGACTGTATTATTTAATAATCACTGCATGGTCTATTAGCTCTAGCTTCTTATTGGCTAGCTTTTATACATCTTAATTTAACTAATTTCTATTAATCTGCATATCACCACGTGGCAGTGGCTTACCAGCAAGGTTCTGGCTTGTCTGTTCTCCCAACATTCAGTTTAGTTTTTCCCGCCTACCTCTATTCTGCCCTGCCAGGCCCAAGACAGATAATTTATTCATTAACCAATAAAAGCAATACATGTACAGAAGGACTTCCCACACCAAACATGCTGGTTCAGAGAGGCCTAGAGACTCAGCAAGAGAGTGTCTCCCCAACCATCTCAAACTAAAAAGACTTTGAAATTCCAAATTGCTCATCTATTCCTTATTGTTCATCTCTGCATCTTACTTTCAATTGCTACTTCCTGTTAAATAGTTCTGGGTTTCAGTCCCTCATCCAAGATTAATATTATCAAAACTCAGGCTTCACAGTGTAATCAAATGTCCCAGAACATATTCTAAGAGTTGAACCAACAGTAAAGCATTTCTCACAATTGCTACATTTCTAAAGTTTCTCTAATGTATGTATTCTCTGATGACCTCTAAGATTGGCTTTTCTGGTAAAGGATTTGTTACACTCAGTACATTTGTAAGGTTTCTCTCCTGTATGAGTTCTCTGGTGAGTCATAAGTTGGACTTTCTGGGCAAAGGATTTGTCACAATCACTACATTTGTAAGGTTTCTCTCCTGTGTGGATTCTCTGATGAGTTCTAAGACCGTCTTTTGTGGTAAAGGATTTGTCACATTCACTACATTTGAAAGGTTTCTCACCTGTATGAGTTTTCAGATGTGTTCTAAGATTTGAGCCATATGAAAATGATTTGTCACATTCACTACATTGGTAAGGTTTCTCATCTGAATGACTTTTCAGATGTGTTTTAAGATTTGAGCTACTGGAAAAAGATTTACCACATTCACTACATTTGTAAGGTTTCTCCCCTGTGTGGAGTCTCTGATGAGTTCTAAGACTGCTTTTTGTGGTAAAGAATTTGTCACATTCACTACACCTGTAAGGTTTTGCACCTATATGACTTTTCAGATGATTTCTAAGACTTGGGCTACCTCTAAAACATTTGCCACATTCACTACATTTGTAAGGTTTCTCTCCTGTGTGGAGTCTCTGATGAATTCTAAGATAGTCTTTTGAGGTAAAGGATTTCTCACATTCGTTGCATTTGTAAGGTTTCTCTCCTGTGTGGATTCTCTGATGAGTTCTAAGGTTGTCTTTTGTGGTAAAGGATTTTTCACATTCGCTACATTTGTAAGGTTTCTCACCTCTATGTCTTTTCATATGATTTCTAAGATTGGGGTCACTTCTAAAAGATTTGCCACATTCATTACATTTGTATGGTTTCTCTCCTGTGTGGATTCTCTGATGAGTTCTAAGGTTTTGTTTTGCAGAAAATGATTTGTCACATTCACTACATTTGTAAGGTTTCCCTCGAATGTGGATCCTAAAATGTCTTTCAAAGTCTGATGTGTGACAGAAGCACTTACCACATTCTGAACATTTATAAGGTTTTTCCAGACAGTGGGTTTTGTAATGGACATTGAGTTGTGAAAAATGCAAAAAGGAATTACTACATTTTGTACATTTATAGGTTTTTTCTTTAGTATGGGCTCTCTGATGGCTAATGAGGCTTGAGTAAGTCTTGAAGAATTTTCCACATTTCCTGCAATGGTGTGGTTTCTTCCCATCATCAGTTTGTTTCAAGATAATTTCTCTATTAGAGTGAAAAGATGGACCATACTTTGTATTTTTCTGTTCTTTCTTTCTTTTGTGAGTACTTTGATTTTGGCTAATGATGAAACACAAATTTAAACAACTTACATAGTCTTCATATTTGCAAAGTTCGTCACCAGCATTTCCACTTTTGTGTCTATTGAGGATTGTGGTTTCAACACAGGCAGGTATGTGGTTACCAAAACTGTACTTGTAATTTTCTGCAGTATTCCTTGTATCATAAGGTGTACATTGGCAGGGTTCATGAATCACTTGACCAAGCTCATAACATTTGTAAGATTTCTCTTGAATATTTTCATGATCATGGATAAAAGTTTTTGTGCCTTGGTTCAGGACCTTTTCACATTTATCACATAAATGATGTTTTTCTGAAAAATTAGTACAGTTATGGATAATAGCAATTAATGCACAAATAACAGATTCAATACCTGATGTTTTCTTAGTATAACATATAAACTAGTAACATTCAGAAACAGAAGTGTTAACCAAGGAATTTTCTGTTTCACAATCATTAAATGGATGCTCAGAGAATCTCCAATCTGATATATATCAAACTACAGGGACCAATAATAGCCTACTCATTCTTTTTCTTTTTATTTTTTTTCATTTATTTGACATCTCAAAGGCAGTTTCTCCCCCTTCTCTTCTCTCCTGTTTCTTCTGCTCCCCTACCCTCTGCCCCCCTATCAATTTTTCTTCAGTTTCTGTTCTGAAAATGGCAGGCCTCCCATGAATGTCAAGAAAGCATGGCATATTAAGTTGAGGTAGAACTAAGCTCCTTCCTTTATATTAAGGTTGGGCAAAGCAACCCACTATGAGGAATAAGTTCACAATAGCAAGCCAAAAATTCAGGTAAAGGCAGTGTTGCTACTGCTAGGAGTTCCACAAATAGACCAAGCTACACAACTGTAGTACATAGACATCTTAGGTCAATCCCATATATAGCCTTCTCATTCTTATCTAAACACTGTACTTTGAGCCCATAAGACAAACAAGTGTTTGAGAAGTAAAGAACTTTGAGAAAGAAGCTCTGTGAAGGATCATATGAAGAATGTTTCCCTATTTATTATGTTTTTGAAACAGAGTCACACAGTACAGCTTTCATCAGCTAGAAACTCATAAAGTAGTTCAGCAGGGAACTCAACATGTTCTCCTGATTCAGCCTCCAAAGTGCAAATATTAAACTCATGCTGTGACAGTATGAAACAGCAACTCCACCTCAAAAAAGCAAAAAAAACCCGACATTCTTACAAGCAACAGCTCTTTCTCTAAAACCTTTTGTGTTGTTTATAATCAGAAATAGGTGGAGAGTTTAAGCCAAAACAAAATTAAAATATTCTCATTATTAAGAGTACTGTAATATACTTCCTTGTTTTGAATATTCAATATTCTTTGAATATTTAAATTTTCTTTATATATTAGATAGGAGGGCTGAAGATATCACAGTGAATATAACATCAGTTACTCTTCCAGAGAATACAGAAAATTGACAGTGAAGGATAAAATAGTTATGTTGGTAACCAGAATTTCCCTCATTTCTGGGATTCTCTAGGTTCAGAGAGTTTACATAGATACAAAGTAGGTAAATTAAAAAAAAATGAATAAGTAATTCTATAAGAAGAACATTCTTACCCACAAAGAGTAGATTGTTGTAATTCTCCAACATCACATCCATGTACAAAGCTCTCTGAGCACAGTCTAGACATTCCCATTCTTCCTGTGAGAGGTCCACAGCCACATCCCTGAATGTTAACAGACCCTGCAATGAGAAATTACTCATTTACCATGCACTGCTTGACAAATGATTTCTTGGTTTAAAAAGACCTACAGATGTTCATGATATAGACGAGCCATGGCAATTTTTAAAGGACAAGAGTTTTCTAGAAGTTCTATATTATTACTTTCAGAGACAATATATAGACTGATGTTGTACACTGCTTATATCCATTAGGTCTCTTACCTCCGTAAATTTACTAGTTATTTCTAAGATCCGAATAGCAAATACAAGATTTCCCACAATCACTAAATTTGAAAAATTTGTCTCGAGTTTACAGTCTATAATTTCTTAAAGTTCTTGAAAATGAGGTTTGATTCTCAGCACACTTAGGGCAATACAAAACATAACTTAATCTCAGATCCTTGAAATCCAATGTTCTCTGCTGAACCATAAATATTGGAGCTGCCACCAGAGACAGACATGCCGAAACTTTGCCGGTAAGCCACAGCGATGTGGTGATACACAGCTTAATGGAGATTGGTTAGTTTAGGATATAAGAGTTAGCCATAAATACGCTTAAGCTATTGGCCAAAAAGTATTGCAAATAATATAGTTTCTGTGTGGTTATTTTGAATCTGAGCAGCCGGGCACAAACAAGCAGCCTTCTACTACATGTATGTATGTATGTATGTATGTATATGTATAATTGGAATTTTATTTTTTAAAAAATACTTTATCAAATATTTATTGTCTTGGTTGTATTTCCAATCTCTGTGAACATTTTGATGTAATATTCTATTATATTCTATAAAATTCTAGATGAATTTTAATTCATTCATCTAACAGGATTTTACCATAGATAAGTATCATTTATGATTACACCTTCATTTTTTAAAAACTAGAATATACAGGGTCATATACTGTCACAGTGTGCACCAGAAATGTTAATCCAGAGCCTGAAGACATGGCTCAGAGGTAAAAGATATTTTCTGTTCCTGCAGAAAAACCTATTTTAATTCTTTCTAAACACATGGTAACTAACTACAATGTCTGACTTCAGGGATCCAGGGGAATAATTCATCATATAGTGTACATAAACATATGCAGTAAACCCTCATATACTTAAATAAAATACTACTGTAAAAAAAGAAATAGAAACATTAAGATAATTCTTCAGAATTTTCTCCCTATGGTAATACAAATCTCCAGGGAGAGGAAAAAAAAACCCAAAACATAGGCTAGAGAGGGCCTTCTTTGACCAAAAGAAAAGAAAAGAAAAGAGTAAAGTCATTAAAAGAGACAGACGTTTATGCTTCAAAACTAATGACTTATGTGAAGTACACAGTCAGTTCTCTATAGAAAATTCTTACTAATATATTCTACATGATGACATACAAAAGGTGGGACAGAAGTGCTCATGCCCCTTCTGAAAAATAAAATAAAAGATAGAGAAAATAAGATTTTTCTTAAGAGAATTAACTGCTGAACTTTGAAGAGAATTTTTCCTGAGATAAGTACATTTCAGGTGTCAACACACATCACTGTGTGACATAATATGGCAAAAAGACAAACCAGAATACTATAACCTTCATATCTTCACAGACATATCAACTTTCTGGTAAGAACAAGCCATATATTACTTCTATCATCTACACTCCCTATGGTGCTAAAACATTTACTATTAAGGTTCAAGACAATGAGTCTCTTCTAGCCCAGCTTTTCTGTAAGTTGCTCAGTGATATCAGTAAAAAGGTCCATGTAATGTCATTTCCATGTTCATAAGCCTGTTCCTGGAAAGCTGACCATTACAGATATACAACTATGTGGCATATGAGACCATCCTTCCTAATATAAAAGGATACAGTCCACTCTATGTGAAAAATGGCCATCAATATATTTCTTTGAGTGTCATTTACAATAGCTTGTGTTTTAGAACTTCAAGTTTTAAGTCAATGGAAATTCATGGCCTCACAGTATAAAACCAAGTGAAAATTTAATGGGACCAGTCTCTGCTATACAGTTAAAATATATAAAGACATAAACTTGAATGTAAAAGAAGAAAAAGACAAATAAATTAGGCAAAAAAAAAAAACCACTTTCAGTAACATTGTCACTGATAGGGAATTTAGAAATTATATGGTTTCAATAATGAAAACAATTTTCAAAGAAATGTGAACATGGCACTGACCTGGGGAGCATTTACCACAGATGCACTCATTCTTCTTCTTCTTGTTGTGTCTGATTCTCTCTCAGAAAACAAAGACTGGAATTCTTGTAGAAATTTCCATCAAGGTGTCAAAAATACAAAATTAAAATTAATACATCTAAATTAAGGTCAATGCCAAACCACATAAAAAAGACTAAAAATAAAACAAAATGATACCAAAAATTTTGTCAACATTCCTACAGAGAGGAAAGCATGGAAGGATATATTTAGAGTGATGAAAGAAAATGGCTATGAGCCTGATCATTGCAACCGGAAACATGGGCTCTTAAAATTCATGGAGAAGGAAAGGCATATGAAGACGGTTATAAATGACAGAGGTCATCTGATGTGGGAGAGTCTTCTGTTTGTGCTGATTTCATTGTTTAATAAAGAAACTGCCTTGGCCCATTTAATAGGCCAGCCCTTAGGTGGGTGGAGTAGACAGAACAGGAAGAAGGAAGTGAGGTAGATGGCTCAGGCAGATGCCTCAGGCAATCGCCATGCCTCGCCTCTCTGGGGCAGATGCCATGCCTCTCCTCTCTGAGCCAGACTCGATGAAGCTCTGGCCCAAGATGGACGTACACTAGAATCTTCCCAGTAAGGCACCACTTCATGGTGCTACACAGATTATGAGATATGGGTTAATCAAGATGTGAGTAAGAGGCTGAAACTAATGGGCCAGGCAGTGTTTAAATGAATGCAGTTAGTGTGTTGTTATTTGGGGACATAAGCTAGCCAGGCGGCCAGGAGCCGGGTGGGACAAAAAGAAGGCTTCATCGCCATTTTTGAGGCCATTTTCATAGCCATTTCTATGACTTAGACTCCTTAGGATAGGATAACTATTCAAACATTTAGTATAAGTGTCTTGTTTGATATTGTTCATGCTGGTTGTAATTCTAATTTTTATACTTGATATTTGTTCTTATTATATAAAGTTTTGTATATAGGCTTAGAACTCTCTTATTTAGTCAAAATGGGAATGTGCTATGGTAACTCCTACAACCTAACAGCCTTTAAGATGGCCCATTTTGTGTGCATTCTCATGTACTATAATACAACTTCTCAGGCCCAGAACTAGGGTTATGACTTGGCCTAACATAATATCCACACCATCAGTCATCTGCTGAAACATGTGAAGGGACCTCACCTGCAGACCCAAAGCTGCAGGATATCCACAACAGGGTAACACCAGGATATCCTAGAAGAGTACTAGTGACTGCCTAGCATCAATATTGTATTAGAAACCAGAGGCCTCGAACCTGACAAATAGTTCTTTGCAATGAGCACTTGCAACTAAAGATATATGGACAAAGACGTTTACAGAGTAACTCACTGTGTAACACTGAAGCTTCCATGATGAAATTTTAATTTTTTTTTTATTTTTCCCCCTTTTTTCTCTTAAATTTTGTTTTATTGGGGGCAGCAGGGGCAGAAGGCAGAAGCGAAGGGACAGAGAAATGAATAGGATCAATAAACATGATGTAATAGATGCACAGAATAAATAAAAAGAAATTAAAATAAGATTTATATATGTTAATGTCATTTGTATGGATATTTTTCTTCAGGTAAGTCTGGGCACATCATGCATAAAGTGCCTGCAATGGCCATAAGGGGGCACTAGATCCTTTGGGACCTGAGTTCAGTCACCATGTATATATGTTAAACTGAAGCTAGAAACTGCAAGAGCAACAAGTGATCTTAACTGCTGAGCCACCTCTCCAGCACTTGGCTTATTGTTCCTTAATTAGCTATTGTGGAGACTTAAATCAATGAACAGTGACACAGAGTGGGGTGACAAAGACACTGAAAAGTTTTGTCAGCAACAGGCTCTGGCTGTAAAAGACATTAGTCCATAATTATGTTGCTGAGGACATACAAGCAAAAGAACAAGTCAATCTGAAATATGATATAGAAAGATATTAGAAAGGCTGTATAGAATTAACGAAATAGAGACTCAAAGACAATAAAATGAGTCAAGGAAACAGATTCATTTCTATGAAGAGACAAAAGTACAGATGAAGCCTTTTTCACCTAATCCAAACCAAAAGATGACTTCCTAAATAAAGGAACTGGAGCTGAAAAGAAGGCATTGAGGTATATGCCAATGACTTTAGAATTACCTTATAGAGTGCTATGGAAGGTCGTATGCAAAGAAACTGAAACTGAAGAAGAAAAGGATGAGCTCCTAGAAACAAGTAAACAATTCACCCTTCTAAGTTATAAAACTAGAAAAAGGCATTAAGCAGAGCTGAGACTGAAGCAGGAGAGTTTTCTCTAACACTGTCTGAAGACTAGACAGATTCAGCACAGAATTCTTTCCTCTAGCCAAACCTTATACTAATGCCAATAGGAGAACAGTAAATAAAACTCAAAGATAAAGAAATGCCAGACAGCTATGGTAGAAACCTGGCATTATCTAGACACCTAAAGAAGGTGAGCCCACCTCTCTTTTTCGTGGCGCTTCCTAGGCGGTCGGCTGTGCGAAGATGAAGCTGAATATCTCCTTCCCTGCCACCGGCTGCCAGAAACTCATCGAAGTGGACAATGAACGCAAGCTTCGGACCTTCTATGAGAAGCGCATGGCCACGGAAGTGGCTACCAATGCCCTGGGGGAAGAGTGGAAGGGTTATGTGGTCCGAATCAGTGGCGGCAGTGACAAACAAGGTTTTCCCATGAAACAAGGTATCCTGACCCATGGCTGAGTGCACCTGCTGTTGAGTAAGGGGCATTCTTGTTATAGACCAAGGAGAACTGGAGAGAGGAAGCGCAAATTTGTCGGAGGATGCGTTGTGGATGCCAACCTGAGTGTTCTCAACTTGGTTATTGTAAAAAAAGGAGAGAAGGATATTCCTGGAGTGACAGATACTACTGTGCCTCGTCGGCTGGGACCTAAAAGAGCTAGCAGAATCCGAAAGCTTTTCAATCTCTCTAAAGAAGATGACGTCCGCCAGTACGTTGTCAGAAAGCCTTTAAACAAAGAAGGTAAGAAGCCCAGGACCAAGGCACCCAAGATTCAGCGTCTTGTGACTCCACGTGTCCTGCAACACAAACACCGGCATATTGCTCTGAAGAAGCAACGAACAAAGATAAAGAAGGAGGAGGCTGCAGAATATGCTAAACTTTTGGCCAAAAGAATGAAGGAAGCCAAGGAAAAGTGCCAGGAACAGATTGCCAAGAGGCAAAGGCTGTCCTCGCTGAGAGCTTCTACTTCTAAGTCTGAGTCCAGTCAAAAATAAGTCCATAAGGGTAACAAATAAATGATCAGACCATGAAAAAAAAAAAAAAGAAGGTGAGCCCAAACAAATATATTCAAAGGAAAATCACAGACTAGTTGTCAAGATGGACATACACACAGAAATTATCTCTAAATGACATGGAAATAGAATGCAAGATGATTTAATGCCAAGAATGAAAGACCATTCCAACACCTATGAATTAATCAGTGTAAGATACCATATATGTGGAGAAAGAGAAGAAACATAATCATGTCAGCAGATCCATGAAAGGCCTGTGACAAAATATCACATTTGCTCATTATAAAAGAAGGTGAAAACAAAAGGAATATACCTCAGCAAAATAAAGACAATGAGACATAAACCTAAACATAACACTATGAAAGAACAGTTGGAATCCTTTCATTCTAATCAGGACAGAGAAGGATGTCCTCCACACTCAACACATTGCATGAGTGGGTTCACATATCAAGAACAGAGAAAATTTTAAAGGGAATTATATAGGAGAGTAAGAAACCAAATGGGCCTCTTAGAGAAGAAATAGAATTCTGAAATTTAAATGTATATACACCCATGAGAGAGCTCAGATCTGACAGATCTTTTCATATGCTGTATAATGCACATATAATATCCCTTGGTTTTTGTTTTGTTTTATTTTTGTTTTCTTTACATACCAACAAGAAGATGCTGAGAAGTCAGCAGACCACTCACAATATCTAAAAATCTCTTGGACTCCCTGGTGATAACATTCATAGTATTAAAATCTGCTATGCAGCCTGGGACAGGGAGCAGAGGTATCGATGGGCATACCCAGACTTGGATCCTATGTGCTATAATACCAACCTGTCAAGAAAAGAATGTCCATTGGTGTCATAGTGGCATGACTAGTTTCAGGGTAAAACAAGGCCTTCTGGTTTGATCTGAGGCTGACTCTATAGGAGAAAATACATGCATGACACTGGTAAACTGGTCATAAGCCAGTGATGGTGAAAGTCACAAGTGATAGGAGGTAATAGTGGTCATAGGTCCACTACTAACATCCTGCTACATGTACAAATATTTAAGCTGCCTTTTACTTGATCTGTTCATACCATAGCAGGGTGATGCTTCAGCCTGGGTCTAAGAAACTTGGTTTTCAATGGGCAACAGTTATTTCAGAGACTCATAACTAGCCAAAAACTGTGAATAGTTTACTGATCATTACCAAGGCTATATTCCCATATCTAAATTACAGAGAACAAGACAGGAGAGGAGGTAAAAGTTTTTAAGAGGGAGAGAATGGGGAGGTGACATATGAAAAATTCTCTTCTCATATAGTATGCCAGTTGGAATTATGGGTACATTATTGCCTGGCTACCTGTCAAAAACCTGCCCAAATCATAAGTGAAATATAAAGGATACAACTGGGAAGAAAACATATCTATTTAGGGATGGGACAGAGGGTGATATGGGGGTAATGATGAGTAAATAAGTGTATGTAATCATTAAGTATTAATATTTATTAATTATAAAATTGAACAAAATTTATACAAACATAATTTAAGTGGAGATATCAATGTCTATTTGGAGATAGAACTTTTGTTTTATCATCTCTATAACCAACCAATTAGAAAAGATTTATACTATTTGTTATTGCTTCTATTAATTTAATTAAAACTGAACACACATATAAATTAAAAAAGGAAAAATGCTAAGCAAGCACAAGAGAGACATGTAGAGTAGAAACTTGGATTCACTGGAGGAACTGAAGATGGCACTAGAAGATAGTAAAAACTTGCATACACACATTATTGTGAAAATGACAGTGTTAGAAGATTAACTCAAAATCTATGACAATCAAGGACTTGCTTCACTGGTACAGTAAAGAAACCCCTACAAATTTATAGAAGCATAAAAATCCTCAGAGTGCAGAGCAAACCACGACACACAGAGCAAAGTTTGAGTCATCTCAGCTGTGATTTCAAGATGACACCACAGACTGACAGGAACAACAATACCATTACAGTGGCAGAAGAGCAGACACCTAAAGCAATAAGAGCAGCAGAAAAAGGAAAATAAACACAATATAGAAAAATTAATAAAATGGTATATGTTTATATCTTCCTTCAGTGATGTTTGATAACATATAAGGATAATATTCCAAACATGAAGATAGGATACAGATTTTAAAAGAGAGAAAAAAACACCCTTAAATCAAAATATATACTTTCTATAAAAAGTATTTCCTTCAATTGTAAGGATACAAAGTGCTAAGAGTGGAGGAATTTTTATTTTCTGTGAAGAGGGTTGGTAATAATTATGGTGGGTAAAAGAAATGCTGAATCTATAAAAATACAAAAGAAATATTAACAAATGATCAAATGGTCCATTTCCCAATAGATATAAACCAAAAGAATACATAAGAGACATGTAAATACTGACTCATGGACAGCATGTTCTTGGTGTAGGAGGTCTTTCTCTTTATGTACTGCTTTCATTGGTTAAATAAAGAAACTGCCTTGGCCTTTTGATAGGGCAGCAGTTTGGTAGGCGGAGTACAAAGAACTGAATCCTGGGAGGAAGAAAGCGGGGTCAGGGATTGGTACTATGGAGCCAGCCACCAGGTCAGCCATGCTGAATCTTTCCTGGTAAGCCACAACCTCGTGGTGAACACAGATTATTAGAAACGAGTTAAATCAAGATGTGAGAGTTAGCCAATAAGAGGCTAGAAATAATGGGCCAGGCAGTGTTTAAATGAATACAGTTTCTGTGTAATTATTTCGGGGCTAAGCTAGGCAGGCGGCGGGACACAGCCTGCCGCTCATCCTACAACATGTTCTCATTCAAACATGTGAAGAAATATAAAAGGATATTTGTGCTCTGCAAAGATTCTAAGTAATTTGTACCCAGATCACACAGGCATTTTTTATGTAAATGGAGAAAATGTTCCTAAAATTTAAAAAATTATGAGAAAAATATGAAAACAGGATCAAAACCAAAGGTAATTTCAAAATATAAAAATTATAGCAATGCAAACTATGGAGTGTTGAAGACAGACAACAAGAGCATATCAAGACGTAGACAATGTAGATAGAGTCTAATACTTTGCAGAGATAGTAAGCAAACTCCTTACCAAAATCCTGCTGGAAATTAACTCTATATATAGACACAAAACCTGAAGGCATGCAAAAATGCTACAAAACCCTGCATTCAGGACAAAGATGCTTCAATGGTTCTAACTAACCACTGTATTAAAATTATTGTAATGAAACCACATAATATTGGTATAAAAACATAATCAGTGATGAAAATAGAGGAAGGGCAGCATCATTCTCATGCAAAGAAAAATAAATTTAACTCTAAGTATTAGTACTTAATAAAGAGTGTCAAACACCTATAATTGGACAATCCTGAAAGTATTCTCAGTGGAATTCTCTAGAATCATTTCTAATAAAATGAATAATAAATAATAGTAATTAAAATAATAAATAGAATGAGGCAAATCCAATCTCATGTCCTCCTTGTACTGTCACTTGAGCCCTTTCCATCCCTTAACGCCGTCATCAATCGCTGTAACATACCTGGATCCTCTCTCTTCACATCCAGGGCTCTTTGTTCTGACCCACAGGTGAGTAGGACTTATTGACAATGTGAGACCTGCATATGGGAAAGAGATTCCTCAGAAAGCACCTGGAACTTGTCATGGAGCAACAACAAAAGGTGCTAACATATGCTAAACATGAAGGAGACAGAAAATATAAAGAACACATCTCCTTCTCTTTGGATTTCACTTTATTCTCCAAGATGTGAGACTCATTCACACACATCTCACACATGTGCAGTTTTCTCAGGAACGCTGAGGAAGAGCAAGGGAGACTGCATGAAAACTATTCTCACCCTCAGAATCCACACTGCTAGACTTCTCCCAATGGAAGATCTTTGCAAAAAGCCCTGTGAGCAGAGAATAGGTATTCCCATGCCTCCTGCACGATGTCCAGAGTCACAGAAATGAATGTCAACAAACCCTGAAACAAACAAACAAACACAAAACAGTTTCACCACATGATGCACATGGGCAGAGTGCTTTTCTTCAACCAAGCAGGTATATTTCTGATACAGACGTGTAGTCATAATTATTCAAAAGATGCTTTCTAATTTTCTTTTAATCTAAAGTGACTTTGCTAACTATAAAACAGTATATCAGTGTGGTCTGATATACTCTAACAGCATGTACGTTGGGCTTGCCTGTACATTGGACCTAATGTGTAACACAAGAACACAGCATATGAGGACGCAATTCTGAATGCTGTATTTACATCCCACACTGCATATACCTCACACGGAAAATTAATAGGGAGTAAAGGGTTTACAACCCTATCTGTGGCACTCCATAAAATACATGTTCTCCATAAAATATAATCATATGTGCATTGGTTCCTCGTGTGATTATTATCTATAAACATCTTTGGCTAGTCTAAAGGGCAAAGGATACTCTCTTGAATAAGCAAGTGGTAAAACGGGAGTTAGAAAGCATGGATGATTTTAAATTTCAGGAGCGTTGAAACGGCCACAATAGCAAAGAAAACCCTGTTTGCAAACAAACAAACAAAAATAATGCAAATGTTCTTCCAGATTATTCTAGGAATTATTTTATGAGAAAATAGTCTTATTTTATGGTTCATAAGACAAGTGAAAAAAATACTAATATTAAGGCCCACTTCATAGGATCTCAAACATACCGACAAGGGAAAGATATCCACAACAAATTTTGAAAGCTGTGTCCTTTTCGGCCGTCTCAGCGAGCACACCCCAGGTCCCTTCCCTCCTGGTTCCCAGCCCTGCAGCTCCTCTGACCTGGGAGGTTCCAGGGCCGCCGCTGCGCTGCTGACTGCTGACTTTCCCAGGCCGCTCAGGGGCGACTGCGGCTCCAGGGAGTTTTCAGGTCCCTAGCCGGGTCTTCCGCGCCCAGTTCCGGACAATGCGGCTTCCCAAATCCAACAGGGACTAGCGGGATCGCCTGTCCCTTCAGCCTGGTTCTTGGAGCCGCTCCTCCTGGCCCCGCCCACTACACCGCGCTTCCGGTTACGTGATTCCTCTAATCCCGTATACCAGAAGCTCTATTTTTTTAGTTTTCCAAGTCCACCTCACTCTTTCTTTACCCCTTAATTCCGCTAAAGACGCAGGTCTCCCCACCCCGCCGGACACTCGTCCCTCCACTGGATGTCAGGCTGCCCTGGACCCGCTCTCAACAGCCTCCCCACATGTTTGGTACCAGCCTAGAGCAGAAATGGATCTAGGAGGACGCTGCACCGTGGTATCTGACCCCAACCCTGAGTTCCGAAACTTTCGGATATGTCACCATTAAGAAGGCAGATGCACGTAGTTAGTATGACAAAAGTTACGTTTTATTATGCTGGTTCCTTTATTTCTTTGATACTTTGCCATTTACCATGATATATGACTGGGTTTTTATTAAGGTCAGTTAGATTTATGCTACAACAGAGGTAGAGCAAATGCTCTTCCAGATAGTTCTGTGAATATCCTGGCAACTACAAGACAAATGAAAGGATCCCTGATAAGCCCCGGTCTGTATTAATTAAAGTTTACTGACGGGGGAGAGGTATCCACAATAGAATTCTGAGAGCCTGTGTCCCCTTCCTCAGAAACACAGAAACTGATCACCCCTGTGGTCCAGTCTGTTTCACAGTCCTGTTTTTCCTCTATTGGGTTTGTAGTTCCCAAAAGCACAGAGTACTCATAATTTCACCTCATTTTCCCACAGGGTGTGCTACAGCTGATGGAAGTTTTCCAGGACCTGTAAAATTCCATCCAAGTTCTGTTTTGTTCCTAAAAATGTAGGCCCCGGATATCCCTTTGGGAATTCCCATCAGTTTCCTGTGATCTGGCTCTCCCAACAAATGCTGCTTCCAAGTCCACAGACTGCTTCATTTGCCATCACCCTTCATATATGGTATTGTCCCTGCCCCACTGATTTGCATATGACTCTCTCAGTCCACACTCAACGCCACAAAGGTCCAGGTTGTCAGGGTACCTTAACTGCCTTTATTCAGCCCTGCCACATGCTTGCTACCACCGTAGACAAAAACTATGTTTATACATAATTACCAAGTAAAGAAAATAATGTTGTGATGTCTTTTCATTGTGCACAAATTTAAAATTTTACCATGATACTGGCAGTCTTTAGAGATGTAGAAGAATGATTTCAAGATCATCAAGCAGAGGTCTCTATCCATTGAATACCTAAAATTGGGATCTCCAGAGTCTATCCAGCCTGCTGCAAACCCAGATTATTAAGGACCAGTCCAGAAACTGAACCCTCCGTTGTCTGCTCTCTCAGGCCCAACATCCCTGATGCAGCACCAACTGACAGAAATAGCATTGAACATTTGGAAAGAAGAGCCTGAATTTATTCAAAATTGTACTAACTGTAGGAGCCAGCCATGATAAGCTAAATATGAACAGATCACCCAAAGCAAGTTTTTTACTTCCAACCATTATCACCTGCAAAGGTAGGATTCATCCATCAATAAATTTAATAGAGGCCTAAATCTCAGTAGTTTACCCTGAAGCAATGCCGGGTTGCAGGAAGAACCACAAGCTGATGTCTACTTAGGTTTGAGATGATCTTGAAGCATTTTCCACATTTCCTCCATTGGTGTGATTTCCTTCCACTATTGGTTTGTTTTAGTTTGAGTTTATTTTCAAAAATCATACTTCATATTTTTGTGTTCTTTCTTTCCTGTGTGGATTCTTTGATGTTGACTAATTATGGAACACAAATTGAAACTGCTTACATATTTGCAAGGTTCTTCTCCAGTGTTTCCACTTTTATATCTGTTTAGGTTTAGTGATTCAATATATGCATCTCGGTCATTATCAGATCCATTTTCTACAGTATCACTTGTGTTGGGAAGTGTACAGTGGGAGGATTTGTGAGTCACTTTGCCAAACATATTACATTTATAAAACTTCTCTTGGATATTCTTATGATTGTACAGAATATGCTTTATGCCTTGATCCAAGATCTTCTCATATTTATCATACATGATGTAGTTCTCTGAAAATTTCAGAGAATTCAGGGAATACTGCACAAGTAAAAGATTCAATAACTGATATTTTCTCAAATTTAATTAAACAAGTAAGTTATAAATTCTCAGAATAGTAGACTTAGTGGAGGCCTTTTCTGTTGCATAATCATTAATTGGATGCTCAGAGGAACCCCCAATTTGATCTATACCAAACCACAGGGACCAATAATATCTTTCTCATTTTTATCTAAACAGTGTACCTTGCATAAGGTAGGCCAATAGGTGATAGAGCAATAATGAAAGGGCCTCTCTGAAGGATCATATGAAGAATAGTTCTCTATTTTCTTATTCATGTTCTTGAGAGTTATACTGTGTAGTCATAGTCAGCTTGGAACTAACCCAGACTGACATGGAACTCACCATATTCTCTTGCTTCATCCTCCCTACTGCTAGGATTAAAATCATGCTGCTCAAAGACTAAACATAGAGACCAGTTTCACAATGCTAGGCCTTCATTCTTCTCTCCTAGGTAAATGCAGAGATCTGCCTTCCTGTAATTATCTTTATCAGCAGGCATTTGGTCAGAGCTTAGGGACCAGGAAAGAGCATTTCATTTAAGATATTCGCAGAACTCCAAGGACATAGAATTACTGCCCAAGCTGTTGCTTTGCTTTTATTTCACTCAAAAGATTCCTAACTCCTTTATGCTCACTTTTACCTCAGTTTTCTGATGATTTTAGTTCAGGATATTTACCAATAATATTTTACTCTCCAGGACAGCAGAAGAAATAATTAACTGCAACCCAGAGAAAGACCCACAACACCTCCGAAGAGAATGACTGATAACAGCATAGCCCAGAACTGATAATTTAGACCCAGAACTTTGTCTCTTATTTGCTTAGAGCAGTAAGTCTAACTCAGTGGTCATCCACCTGTCAGGATACCCCACTATCTAGGCCCTCCATACTGACAAAACTCTGGGCCACTGCACCACCTCTCTCAGCCTCTCTCGCCAGCCAACAAGCAAGTTACTGGCAGGTAGGCTACTTCAACACCTCCATCCCATAGATTGGACTCTGTAAGCTACAAGTCCCACTCTGCCCTAAACTTTCCTACCCTTCCACAACCTCAGAGGAACTCTGAAACACAGGCTACAGTTTCATAGAGAAGACCACGAAATAAGTGAGCACCCACCTGGCAGGATACTCCACTCTCTAGGACCTCCATACTGAGAGAAAAACCCCAGGCCCCACCCCTACCTGCCTCAGCTTCTCTAGTCAATCAGCAGGCATATTCCTACCAGTAGACTGTAGAAAGGCCCCCACCCTATCAATCAGACCCTGCAATCTACAAGTCCACTGTGCCCCAAAACCCTGCTATTCCCCGGCAACCTCAAAAGAAATCCGAAACACAAACTGGAACTACACAATAGGACCAAAAGAGTAACCCTGAAGCACAGGATGAGACTACATAGAGAGGACCAAGAGAGGAATTCTGAAACACAGGCTCTGACTACAAGGAGCTGACCAAGAGAGTTAACCAACAGACCAAGCCAAGAGAGACCTCAGTGGCTCCCTGAGAAACAGACAGTGACAGTACAGAGTAGGCCAAGAACAGTTCCCAAAGACATAGACAGTCACTGCAAGGATTGCACCAAGAGGCAAAGACACTGCCAGAACAATTGGAGGAAAAGATGGGTAGGTGCCAATGCAAGAATTTATTTAAAAACCTAAAAGACAACATGGCAACACCAGAACCCAGTGGTCATAAAACAAGAAGACTTGATCATCCTAACCCAGAAGAAGCAGAAGAAAATTATTTTAAGTGTAACTTTTTGAAGATGATGGAGATATTTGTAGAGAAAGTGAAAATTTTCCTTAAAGAAATGGAGGGAAAGACCAACAAATAATTGGAAGAAATCAATAAATCACAGAAAAAAAACAAGAAAACTAAGCAGGTGAAATTCAAGCAGGTGAATCAAACTGTTCAAGATTTAAAGACTGAAATAGAGGCAATAAAGAAAACATCTCTGTTTGAGAGAATTCTGGATATGGAAAATCTGTGAAAATAGACCAGAAATATAGAGGCAAACATAACCAACAAAATACAAGAAATGGAAGAGAAAATCTCAGGTGTTGAAGATACTGTAGAGTAAATAAATTCATCAGTCAAAGAAAACACTGAATCCACAAATTCTTAACACAAAAATGATGTAGGAGGGTCTTCTGTTTTGTGTTGATTTCATTGGTTAAATAAAGAAACTGCCTTGGCCCTTTGATAGGACAGAAAATTTGGTAGGCGGAGTAAACAGAACAGGATGCTGGGTAGAAGGCAGTGGGGCAGTCGCCATGAAGCTCCGGCCCAAGATGGACGTAGGTTAGAATCTTCCGTGTAAGCCACCACCTCATGGTGCTACACACGTTATTAGAAATGGGTTAATCAAGATGTGAGAGTTAGCCAGTAAGAGGCTAGAGCTAATGGGCCAAGGCAGTGCTTAAATGAATACAATTTGTGTGTTGTTATTTTGGGTGTAAAGCTAGTCATGCGGGAGCCAGGCAAGATGAAAAGCAGGCTTGCTCACCTCATCACTACACAAAACATACAGGAAATCTGGCACACCATGAAAAGTCCAAACCTTAGAATAATAGGGATGGAAGAAGGAGAACTCCAGCTCAAAGAAACAGAAAATATATTCAACAAAATCACAGAAGAAAACTTTCCCAACTTACACAAAAGGATATTCCTATGAAGGTACAGAAAATTTACATAACACCCAATAGACTAAATAAAAAAAATGTTTCCTTGCCATATAATAATCAAAATGCAAAACATACAGAATAAGCAAAGAATATTAACAGCTGCAAATCAAAAAGATCAAGTAACACATGAAGGCAGACCAATCAAAATTACACTTGACTTCTCAATGGAAACTATGAAAGCCAGAAGGTCCTGTGCAGATGTGCTGCAGACACTAAGAGACCACAGATGCAGACATTAAGGGACCATGGATGCAATCACAGACTACTATACCCAGCAAAACGTTCAATTACCATCAATGGAGAAAACAAGATATTCCACAACAAAACCAGGTTTAAACAATGCATATCCATAAATCCGGTCCTATAAAAAGTACTAGAAGGAAAACGCCAACCCAAGAAAGCTAACTGAACCCACAAAAACACAGGCAACAGATAACCTCACATCATCAAACCTCAAAGAATGGAAACACACAAACACTAACACTAAAAAAATAACAGAATATAACAATCACTGATTACTAATATCGCTTATATATCAATGGTCTCAATTCACCTATAAAAAGACACAAGTCAAGAGAATGGATAAAAGCAGGATCCATCTTTCTGCTATATACAAGAAACACACCTCAACCTCAAAGACAGACACTACCTCAGAGAAAAGGGTTGGGAAAAGATATTCCAATCAAATGGACCTAAGAAACAAGTGGGTGTAGCTATCCTAATATCTAACAAAATAGACTTCAAACTAAAATCAATCAGAAGAGATGGAGGACACTTCATATTCATAACAAGAGCAATCCTTCAAGATGAAGTCTCAATCCTGAACATCTGTGTCCCAAATATAAGAGCACCAACAAATGTAAAAGAAAGATTACTAAAACTTAAATAGCACAACAAATCCCACACACTAATAGTAGGAGATTTCAACACCCCACTCTCCACAATGGACACGTCACTCACTCAGACAGAAACTTAATAGAGAAATAAGAGAACTAACAGATGTCATGACTCCCATGGACTTAACAGACATCTATAGAACATTTCACATAAACATAAAAGAATATACGTTCTCCTCAACACCTCATGGAACCTTATTTAAAATTGATCACCTATTCAGTAACAAAGCAAAACTCCACAGATTCAAAAAAATAAGAATAACCCCCTATATTTTATTGAATCACCATGGTTTCAAGTTAGAATTTAACAATAAAATGAGCTCCTGCTGCAGGCTTGTCTTTGGTTCTCATGTCCCTGCCTCTCCCAACCCTTCCCTAGTGTATTCAAGTGTCCTGTTCCTGTACTAAGGCCATCCACCCAAAGGGGTGAGAGTCTGGCCTTCAAGCTGGTCTGAGGATTCCTGCAAGGGAGTACGGGCTCCTTCAGATTGTGCTGCGAGGTTTGCTGTGTGATATTCCATCCCTCCCTGCCCCCACCTTGGCCCTTTTGTCCCTGCAGCATCCCTGGGCTGCCAGGAATCCCTGATCTGGTGCAGTGGAGTTCCATCTGGACTGGTGAGTGTGTGCCACCCTGGGGCAACCTGCCCTGGAAGAGAGCACAGACCCCCTCCCCCAGCTCCTGCTGCAAGCTTGTCTTTGGTTCTCATGTCCCTGCCTCTCCCAAGCCTTCCTAGTGTATTCTAGTGTCCTGCTCCTGTACTAAGGCCATCCCCCCAAAGGGGTGAGAGTCTGGCCTCCAAGTAGGTCTGAGGATTCCTGCAAACGGGTGCGGCTCCTTCAGATTGTGAGGCAAGGAATAGCTCCTGCTCCAGCACTGAGGAGATCCAACCAGATTCAGTCACAGCAAAGATTGGTTTAAGACACCAAATACCTCCCGGCTCCATTTGAAGGAAGAGATGGGCAGGCGCCAATGCAAGAACTCCTCCAACAACATGAAAAGCAATATGACATCACCAGAATCCAGACATCCCGAAACAACAAGAATTGAACACCCTACTCCAGAAGATATAGAAGAAACCGACCTTAAACAGTACTTTATGAAAATAATAGAGGACCCAAAACAGGAGATAAAAACCTGTCATAAAGAAATGGAGATGACAAACAAAAAAGTAGATGAAATAAATAAATCTCTCAAAGATACCCAAGAAAAACAAGAAAAAGCAATCAAACAGGTAAGGGAATCAGTACAAGACCGTAAAAATGAAATGGAGGTAATGAAGAAAACACAATCCGAGGGAAGACTGGAAATGGAAATTCTGAGTAAATGAAAAGAAACTTCAGAGACAAGTATTTCCAACCGAATACAAAAGATGGAAGAAAGAATATCAGACTCTGAAGATACTATACAGGAAATAAACTCACAGATTAAAGAACAAAACAAATCCAACAAATTCGTAACACAAAACATCCAGGAAATCTGGGACACCATGAAAAGACCAAACCTAAGAATAATTGGAGTAGAAGAAGGAAAAGAATTACAACTCAAAGGCCCAGAAAATATATTCAACAAAATTATAGAAGAAAATTTCCCCAACCTAAAGAAGGATGTCCCTATGAAGGTACAAGAAGCCTACAGAACACCAAATAGACTGGATCAAAAGAAAGCATCCCCATGCCATATAATAATCAAAACAAAAAACATACAGAATAAAGAACAGATATTAAGAGCTGCAAAGGAAAAAGGTCAAGTAACATATAAAGGGAAACCTATCAGAATTACACCTGACTTCCCAATGGAAAGCATGAAAGCCAGAAGATCTTGGATAGATGTGCTACAGACACTAAGGGAACACAGATGTAAGCCTAGACTTCTATACCCAGCAAAGCTTGCATTCACCATTGATGGAGAAAACAAGATATTCCAGGACAAAAACAGATTTAAACAATACGTAAACAAAAATCCAGCCTTGCAGAAAGTAATAGAAGGAAAATCACAAACCAAGGTGTCCAGAAATGCCCACAATAACTCAGACATCTAGCCACCCTTGACCAGCACAACTAGAAGAAGGGAAACACACAAACTCTACTACAAAAAAAATGACTGGAGTTAACAACCACTGGTCATTAATATTACTGAATATCAATGGACTCAATTCACCTATAAAAAGGCACAGGCTAAGAGATTGGATACGAAAACAGGATCCAACATTCTGCTGTTTACAAGAAACACACCTCAACCACAAAGACAGACATCTACTCAGAGTAAAGGGTTGGGAAAAGGTTTATCAAGCTAATGGTCCTAAGAAACAAGTGGGTGTGGACATATTAATTTCTAACAAAGTTGACTTCAAACTAAAATCAATCAGAAGAGATGGAAAGCGACACTTTATACACATAACAGGAAAAATCCATCAGAATGAAGTCTCAATCCTGAATATCTATGCACCTAATATAAAAGCACCCACTTATGTAAAAGAAAAATTACTAGAATTCAAGGCAGCCATCAAACCACACACATTAACAGTAGGAGACTTGAACACTCCTCTCTCACCAATGGACAGGTCAATCAGACAGAAACCTAACAGAGAATTAAAAGACTTAATGGAGATAATGAACCAAATGGACTTAACAGACATCTATAGAACATTCCACCCAAATAGGAAAGAATATACCTTCTTCTCTGCGGCTCACGGAACCTTTTCAAAAATTGACCATATACTCGGTAACAAAGCAAACTTCCACAGTTACAAAAAATATTAGTAACCACCTGTGTTTTATTGGATCACCATGGATTAAAATTAGAATTCAACAACAATGCTACCCCCAGAAAGCCTACAAACTCATGGAAACTGAACAGTCAACTACTTATCCACACATGGGTCAAGGAAGAAAGAAAGACAGAAATTAAAGTCTTTCTTGAATTCAATGAAAACAAAGACACAACATACTCAAACCTATGGGACACAATGAAAGCAGTGCTAAAGAGGAAAGTTCATAGCACTAAGGGCCCACTTAAAGAAACCGGAGAAAGCACTCATTGGAAACTTAACAGCACACCTGAAAGCTCTGGAAAAAAAGAAGCAGATTCACCTAGGAGGAGTAGAAGACTGGAAATAATCAAACTGAGGGCAGAAATCAACAAAATAGAAACACAGAAAACAATCCAAAGAATCAATGAAACAAAAAGCTGGTTCTTGAAGAAAATCAACAAGATTGACAAACCCCTAGCCAAACTAATCAAATGGCAGAGAGAGAACAAGCAAATTAAAAAGATCAGAAATGAAAAGGGGGACATAACCACAGACACAGGGGAAATTCAGAGAATCATTAGATCTTACTACAAAAGCCTCTATGCCACAAAATTGGAAAATGTGAAAGAAATGGACAGTTTTTTAGATAAGTACCACATACCAAAGTTATACCAGGACCAGGTAAATGCTCTAAATAGTCCTGTTAGTCGCGAAGAATTAGAAACTGTTATCAAAAACCTCCCTACCAAAAAAAGCCCAGGACCAGATGCTTTCAATGCAGAATTCTACCAGAACTTCCAAGAACACCTAATACCTATACTCCTTAAGGTATTTCATAATATAGAAACAGAATAGTCATTGCCTTTTATTAGGCTACAGTTACCCTAATAACTAAACCACACAAAGACTCAACCAAGAAAGAGAATTACAGGCCAATCTCACTCATGAACATTGATGCAAAAATTCTCAATAAAATACTGGCAAACCGAATCCAAGAACACATTAGAAAAATTATCCACTACGATCAAGTAGGCTTCATCCCAGAGATGCAGGGCAGGTTCAACATACAAAAATCTATCAATGTAATTCATCATATAAATAAACTGAAGGATAAAAACCATATGATCATCTCATTAGATGCTGAAAAAAGCATTTGACAAAATTCAACACCCCTTTATGATAAAGATCTTGGAGATATTAGGGATACAAGGGTCATTCCTAAATATAAAAAAAGGCTATTTACAACAAGACGACAGCTAACATCAAATTAAATGGAGAGAAACTCAAGGCCATCCCACTAAATTCAGGAACAGGACAAGGCTGTCCACGCTCTTTATCTCTTCAATATAGTGCTTGAAGTCCTAGCAATAGAAATAAGACAACGTAAGGGGATCAAGGGGATTCGAATTGGAAAGGAAGAAGTTAAACTTTTGTTATTTGCAGATGATATGGTAGTGTACATAAGCAACCCCAAAAACTCCACCAAAGAACTCTTACAGCTGATAAACTCCTTCAGGAAAGTGGCAGGATACAAGATCAACTCCAAAAAATCAGTTGCCCTCCTATACACAAAGGATAAGGAAGCAGAGAAGTAACACCTTTCACGATAGCCACAAATAGCATAAAATATCTTGTGGTAACTCTAACCAAGGAAGTGAAGGATCTATTTGACAAGAACTTTAATTCTCTGAAGAAAGAAATTGCAGAGGATACCAGAAAATGAAAGGATCTCCCGTGCTCATGGATTAGGAAGATTAACATAGTAAAAATGACATTTCTACCAAAAGTAATCTATAGATTCAATGCAATCCCCATCAATGTCCCAACAAAATTCTTCACAGACCTTCAGAGAACAATAATCAACTTTATATGGAAAAACAAGAAACCCAGGATAGACAAAACAATCTTATACAATAAAGGAACTTCTGGAGGCATTACCGTCCCTGACTTCAAACTCTATTGCAGAGCTACAGTATTGAAAACAGCTTGGTATTGGCATAAAAACAGAGACGTTGACCAATGGAATCGAATAGATGACCCGGATCTTAACCCACAAACCTATGAACACCTGATTTTTGATAAAGGGGCTAAAAGTACACAATGGAAGAAAGAGGGCATCTTCAATAAATGGTGCTGGCATAACTGGATGTCAACCTGTAGAAGAATGAAAGTAGATCTATATCTATCACCATGCACAAAACTCAAGTCCAAATGGATTAAAGACCTCAATATTAATCTGAGCACACTGAGCTTGATAGTGGAGAAAGTGGGAAGTACTCTACAACATATGGGAACAGGAGACAGTTTCCTACATATAACCCCAGAAGCACAGACATTAAGGGCAACATTGAATAAATGGGACCTCCTGAAGCTGAGCAGCTTCTGTAAAGCAAAGGACACTGTCACTAAGACACAAAGGCAGCCCACTGACTGGGAAAAGATCTTCACCAACCCTGCAACTGACAAAGGTCTGATCTCTAAACTATATAAGGAACTCAAGAGACTAGACTTCAAAATGTTAATTTACCCATTTAAAAAATGGGGCTCTGAACTGAACAGAGAATTCTCAACAGAAGAAGTTCGAATGGCCAAAAGACACTTAAGGTCATGCTCAACCTCCCTAGCTATCAGGGAAATGCAAATCAAAACAACTTTGAGATACCATCTTACACCTGTCAGATTGGCTAAAATAAAAAACACTAATGATAGCCTTTGCTGGAGAGGTTGTGGGGTAAGGGGTACACTCATCCATTGCTGGTGGGAATGCAAACTTGTGCAACCACTTTGGAAAGCAGTGTGGCGGTTTCTCAGGAAATTTGGGATCAACCTACCCCAGGACCCAGCAATTCCACTCTTGGGAATATACCCAAGAGATGCCCAATCAGACTACAAAAACATTTGCTCAACTATGTTCATAGCAGCATTATTTGTAATAGCCAGAACCTGGAAACAACCTAGATGCCCTTCAGTGGAAGAATGGATGAAGAAACTGTGGAATATATACATTTTAGAGTACTACTCAGCGGTAAAAAACAATGACATCTTGAATTTTGTATGCAAATGGATGGAAATAGAAAACACTATTCTGAGTGAGGTAACCCAGACCCAAAAAGATGAACATGGGATGTACTCACTCATAGTCGGTTTTTAGCCATAAATAAAGGACATCGAGCCTATAATTCGTGATCCTTGAGAAGACAATAAGAAGGTGAAACCAAAGAAAAACATATAGTTATCCTCCTGAATATTGGAAGCAGACAAGTTTGCCGGGCAAAAATTGGAACTTGGGGGTGGGGTGAGTTGGGGGCAAGGGAGATGGGGAGAGCAAAGCGTGAAGGGGAGGATTGGGAGAGCTTGGGGGTATGGGACGCTTGGGATATAGGAAGAGTGGATATGGGAGCAGGAAAGCATATATCCTAATTAAGGGAACCATCTTAGAATTATTAAGAGACTTGACTCTAGAGGGGTTCCCAGGTATCCAGTGAGATGCCCCTACCTAGTTCCATGGGCAGCTGAGGAGAGGGAGCCGGAAAAAGGCCAAATCCTATAGCCATACTGATGATTATCTTGCATATCTCCATAGAACCCTCATCTGGCGATGGATGGAGCTAGAGACAGAGCCCTACATTGGAGCACCGGACTGAGTTCCCAAGGTCCTGACGAGGGGCAGAAGGAATGAGAATATGAGAAAGAAAGTCAGGACCGTGAGGGAATCTTCATCTGGCGATGGATGGAGATAAAGACAGAGCCACACATTGGTGCACCGAACTGAGCGCCCAAGGTCCAAATGAGGAGCAGAAGGAGGGAAAACATGAGCAAGGAAGTCTGAACTGAGAGAAGTGCTCCCACCCACTGAGATGTTGGGGCTGATCTATTCGGAGCTTACCAAACCCAGCTGGACTGGGACTGAAAAAGCATGAGATAAAACCGGTCTCCCTGAACATGGCGGACAATGAGGGCTGCTGAGAAGCCAAGGACACTGACACGGGATTTGGACCCTACTACACATACTGGCTTTGGGGGGGCCTGGCCTGTTTGGATGCTCACCTTCCTAGACCTGGATGGAGGGGGGAGGAACTTGGACTTCTCATAGGGCAGGGAACCCTTACTGTTCTCTGGACAGGAGAGGGAGGGAGAGTGGAGGAGGGAGGGGGTTCTGGACCTTGTTAGGTATCAAAAAATTCTTGACATATGACTGAGGTGCCCATTACTATATCAGAGTAGGCATTTTTTGCTAGGTGCTCTTGGCCTCTAGGCTACAGGTTCCCCTTTTGATCTCTACCTCTCTCCTGTTTTCTCTTCCTTTCTCTCTCTCCCCCTCTCTCCCTTCTCATGGACCAGTTCATTTTGTACTCTTCCAGATGCCTCTGGTTATTTTCTCCTTCATACCTACAATAAACCTCTTCAAACATACCTTGGAGCAATCATGTCATTTTTCATTCAGGCCAAAGGTATAACCCAACAACTAAGCTTATGAAGGCACATATTTGAATTCTTTGTTTATATCAGTGTACACATTTGGGATGGAAAGTTAATGGAGAGTAAAGCTTTGCTCAGTAAATGTTAATATTTACAACCATAGCTGTGGTGCTTTATAATGTATGTTTTCTGATTCAATCAAATCTACAGAGGTTACTCATATGACTAATGTCTTTAAAAAAACTCTCTACAGATTCTTATTCCTCAGGCCAAAGAGCACTCTTTTGAAAAGGCAAGTAGTGGACCAAGGGAGTTAAGAAAGCACGGATGAATGTGAACTCCAGAAGCCTTGTAATTTCCACAGTATCAAAGAGAACCCACTTCTCATGGGAGACGTCCACAGCCACATTCTGGAATGTCAAGAGACCCTGGAATGGAAATTATACATTTCCCGTGAGCTGCTGGACAAAAGATCTTCCTAAGTATAAGACCTAAGAAACTAGAGACACTTTTGTGATACAGGTGAGATATGGATGTTAGTCAAAGTCAGCCCGGCTGGCTGTGGGCAAAAACCTTTATATGTCTCTCTCTAAAAACCAAACAAAAAAAAAAAAACAAAAACAAACAAACAAAAAAACAAAATAATGACAATAAAAAAATCTCTGGTAACGCAGCAACCAGTTAAACGTCACTAGGACGGTAGCCAGTTTCTTTTATCTGTAGATGAGTTTGTGTTTGTTAGGACATTTCAATCCCCCGGTGATGAAATTGCTTCTGGAATGTTGAACACCTCTGGCAGGATTTCCTCTCTTTTCTATAATGGGGAATTCTGATTCTCACCACGTACTCTTCTCAATCGTCCTCAACTTTTCATAATAATTTGTTTAAAAGCATAATGTTTCCATCAGGGCAGATGCACCCTGCCCCGCCACACGTGCACACTCCGGTACAGAGCACTGTCTTCCAGCAGCCCTGCCATTGTAGCAGTGAAGCGGAGTCCGCGTTCCACCACGTCTGATGAAGCCTGTCTTGGCTGCCATGGGAGCTCAAGGATAGTCTGTCTCCCACCAGTCTTGTCCTGTGAGCGGCAGTGGAGCGGAGCCCCTGTCCCTATCCTGACTGCTTTGGGCAGACAGCCTGCCCGCAGGCCCATCTCAAGCCCTGCGGGGGCACAGGCTGGGTCCTGCTCGCTGCTACAGCAAAGGCGGGGCTCAAGTCACGGGAAGCTCCACTGCGGCAATGACATCAGCATCTGTTGTAAGCTACTGTGTCTGAAACTAGGGGATCGGGAGATAAGAATTCTCAGCTATTTAGTCCTTATTATTAGACAAAACCTGTCTGTTCCTTTCTGTCTGCTCTCTCGCGTCCTAAACTGAATAAATTTCCTATTCCTATATTTGTTTACAACGTGTGTGTGTGTGTGTGTGTGTGTGTGAGAGAGAGAGAGAGAGAGGGGGGGGGGCAGACAGACAGACAGACAGACAGACAGAGAGACAGACAGACAGAGACGGAGAGACTTATGCCCCTCCCCAACCCTGATGCATTTAAAGCTCCTCCTTTTCTCTCTTGCTATTCCCTCCCTTGTGGGCACCAGTATGCCGGTCTAGCTCTGACAGCCTCCTATACCCGCATGAAAATCTCCTCTCCTGCTCTCCCCTCTCACCCTTGTCCTTTCACCTCCTCTTCCCACAAAACCACAGGAGTGTTTGCACACACGCACAACTCAGGGCGTGTTTGAATACCAGGCCCTCTGCTCACTCCCACAATCCGCCAGAAAAATTAAAACCCCAGAATGCGTTTGGCTGCGCCTTTGGCTTCCAGCAGAATGGTCCCTCTCCTGACCTCCTCTTCTCTTGACCCCTCTCTGTATGCCCTCTCCCCATGATTCAGGGATGACAGACAGTCTAGCAGCAGACGTGAGATCCCAGGGTTATAAGGGCGGTCTAGGAATAGGGTCAGCTGGGGACTGGGACTTCCTTCCTCCCGCCCCCTCCCCCGCCCCGCTTCCCCCCAGCCCGCCACAGCTGGCAACCTGTTGCCACTGGGCACAAGGCACTTCCACAGTGGTGCCTCCTATCCTCTACCAGAAACTACAATCCTGTCTACAAAACCCACTAAAGATCGTTTTTCTATATCTTTTTTTAAAAGATTTTATTTATTTATTATGTATACAACATTCTGCCTCCATATATGCCCGCATGCCAGAGGAGGGCACACAGATCTCATTACAGATGGTTGTGAGCCACCATGTGGTGTCTGTGAATTGAACTCAGGACCTCTGGAAGAGCAGCCAGTTTTCTTAACCACTGAGCCATCTCTCCAACCCTCATTTTTCTGTATCTTAGAAATTTATACTAGTAACTCATTTCAGGATCTATAGGTTGCCTATTAAAGAGTTCAACATCTACATAATTTGTAACAAAATATTTCTCCCATTTGAAGTTTTTGTTTGTCTATATCTCAAGAAAGCTATGTCGAGAAAGTTTGTCTGTTTGTGTATGCTGGTGTGTTCATAAATGTCGTTTAAGTATGGCATGAAGACAAAATATGTTAGATTGACTTTGTCACTCTTACTGTGTCTACAGTCACCTCATGGCTACTCCTTATAGCTGGACCTCAGAATATAACACTGAGCCTTCTGGCCAACAGATACGGAATAACAAAAGTTTATATATTCTTTTGGTGTAGATAACATTAAAGATGGTTTTGGAGGGTTCTATTAAAAGGCAGTTTCTAGAGTGGAGATCTGTCTCTCCCCTTCTCTACGTTCAAGCATATTTAAAAGCAGCTCCACGTCTTGTGTAAGGCAGAGCTCCTGACACAGAGAATAAAATAGGACAACCAAAAAAAAATAGCTTATGTAAACATTCTATGCCTCAAGATTTGTAAGTCCATTTTATTGTATTTGGTTAAAACTCTGTAAAAAATCTATTTTAAAAAAAGATTAACTTAGAACTAGTAAAAAAATATATACATAGGTAATCTTAAAGAGATCATGTGACATATTCCCATTCTGTCATATAAACAACATGTGGCTGGCTGCCATCCCTAAATAACATGTGGCTGATCACCAGTTTTTGCTAGGGTTGGAGAAGACAAATGTCATATGACTTCATCACCATATAATTAAAGTTGACTATGTGGAATGGGCCTACCAAGGAGTTAATAACAGGTCTCCAAGATATTTTATATTAGCATGGTTTTTGTATAATAGCTCCTGTCTTGTCCTAAAAGCAACATCTGTAAATAAATCCCATTTATTAAATATTAAATAGTCTACGTATTACAGCTTGCTTTTACCTTATGTGGATTATAATTGTGCCCTCTTGAAGTTTTTCCCTCTTGAAGTAAAAAAGAGTACCTTATTTTTGAGAGATATTAAACTTTTTTAGAAAAAAATTAAAATTACATTAAAATCGCAAAATTACTAAAGTTATGTTTAAAACATCTTTTGGAAATGTTTGGTATTTTTATGACTATGAAACATCTTAAGTTCATAAAAGGTTTCATTATAATACAATTTGACAATAAGTAGCTTTAACAACAACAAACATCCTTTTCCTTTCCCAAAGCTTCAGCTTCTTTCTTGGTTCTCTTTGTGTGTAAAATTAAGGCCACATGCCTCACTCTCCTAGAGCTACTACAAGACTAGACACATGGGCTTCAAGCAATAAGGCTACCCCATTCAACTGGCTTCAATTAGCTTCAGCAGTCTTGGAAGATGGGCCACAACTACTGTAGAAATGCTCCTAGCGGGAAGAGGTAAAAATTTTAGAACAACAGGGAAGAGTGAAAGGATTTAAGGCTTCCCAAGATCAAATTCTTGGTTAGGGCAGATATGCTGATCTATAGGCTCAAGATCTTTATGATGAACACACCAAGATTAACTAAGGCTTTACAAATAGGAGTAACAGACCCAGAAGCCAGATGAGTACTTCTTGAATCTCTGACTTCGGAAAAAGATTAGATTGAAAAAGATACTTGGGTCTTTAAAGGCTAAATCAGCACTGATGGATGAATGACTCCAGCATATAATGAACATAGAGATATTTGACTATAATACTTATGCTTGGGTAAGAGAAGCAATTTCCTGTTTCTGGGAAGGATATTGTAATGTGCTTTAAAAAACAGTCACCAGCCATTAAGACCATACAAGAACACAAAACAACTAGCAAACCTTCAGAGGTACCAACAGCCCTACCTTTAAAAAGGTTATCTGAGAAATCAATATGAGCTGAACAATGGCCTTTAACAGAAGATAAACTGCAGGCTTTAGAACAGCTGGTACAGATACTCACCATATTAAAGAATCAACCAGCCCTTGAAATTCTCCTGTATTTGTTGTTAAAAAGAAATCTGGAAAATAGGAAATGATGACAGATGTAAGAGCTGTCAATAAGTTAATTTGACCTATAAGTACTTTACAATCTGGAATTCCTTTTCTTTCCTTGTTACCTAAAGGATTGCCTCTGAGAGTTATTGATTTAAAAGATTGTTTCTTCACTATACCCTTACAAGAAAAGGACAGAGAAATATTGCCTTCACATTGCCTACTTATAATAATTGACTATAACTGGTGTAGGGCTATAGTGTGTAGTAGAATTTATGTAGGCTCAGGGATCTCCTTTGGAAAAAAAAGAAAATTGAATGGGATAATAGGTAGATTAGTGTGAGCTTACTCATACTAATAATAATAGTGAGTGATAGAGTGAATACTTGTGAGCTATTAATTATAGACAATTTACATTGGTATAGATTGCTAATATACAAATTATATTTGCTATATTAACTATACTACTATTTCTGTTTACACTATTTGAATACCTATGCAAAGTTATTTTATCATATTTTATGCATGTATGTTTCTACCTCTGCTTAAGACATTTTGTGTATTGATACAATATTAGGATATATTTATCATATTGTACTATACATTTCTACCTCTAATCAAGATACTTACATATTCATTACCTGAATATACATGTGTGTGTGTATAGTAAAATATAGCATTTAAATAACTTAAGGATCTGTTGATATGAGACACAATTGTTCTTGGCAGCACTGATCTATTTCCCAGAGAATGTTAGGTACCGAAGACATTCCACTTGGATCTTGTTTTCTTCTTGGCAAAATTGACCTTTGGGCAAAGAACTGCCCATGCCTCAACCACTGACAAAATACACAGTGTTCAGACAGGACAAGCAGAATACAAGAAAAAATACTGCCAAAACTTTCCAAGACAGAGTAAGATGGTTTTGACAATTTTCCTGCTTCTGAAAATGGTCTGTCAATTACTCTAGGCCTTAGCAAATTTGGTCTCTCCAGTGTTGCAAATGAGACTTTGGGTGATTGCCTAGATAGCCAGTTGTCTTTGTCATTTATTGCACATTTTGGAAGTTGCTTGATTGTAATTCCTGATTACTCAAGCAATATTATTTCCCTTCTCAGGTCTTTGATGGGGTTGAAGAATAGATAGTCATAGTTAGTTTCCTCTCATGACTTAGCCACACCATTTCTAATACAAGACTTAGACTTTTTAGGATAGTTTAAACTATTAAAACATTTAGCATATGCTTCTTGCTTGATATCACTTATGCTGGTTGTAATTCTATTTTTTTGTTTTGGGGGATTTTTTTGAGACAGAATTTCTCTATAGCTTTGGAGCCTGTCCTGGACCTAGCTCTTGTAGACCAGGCTGCCTTTGAACTCACAAAGATCCACCTACCTCTGCCTCCCAAGTGCTGGGATTAAAGGTGTGAACAATCACCGCCTGGTGTAATTCTAATTTTTACACTTGATATTTGTTCTTATTATATATAGTTTTGTATTAGTCTTAGAACTCTTATTTAGACAACAGGGGAGGTGCTGTGGGAACTCCTTCAGCAAATAGCCTTTAAGATACCAGCCCATTTGGGCATGGTCTCTTGTACTATAAATGCAGATGTAAAGCTTTTGTGGTGTCTCTCCTCCCTCCTTCCCTCCCTCCCTCTCTCTCTCTCTCTCTCTCTCTCTCTCTCTCTCTCTCTCTCTCTCTCTCTCTCTCTCTCTCTCTCTCTTTCTTGGCTGCTGGATTTGGTTCCTGTTCCAGGCTCATACAGAGGACTGTTCATCTGTGAGTCTACCCCTAAATAAAGAGCCCATTATTATATTCAGTTCTGAGCTAGTGTAGGACTACTTTATCCTGTCCATTTACACAAGTAGAGAATTCAAGTCCAGACTTGCTCTTAGTTAAATGACACCAAAGGAAAATGTTTTTATTCCTTTTCTTGACTCAACTAGGATGTATTGTTTGTGACATGGAGTTAATCATTAATGTGTTTAATCCATGCATATATATATAAATTATTAGCTGGTGACATCATTATTTTTCTGTATGCAGAGAAACAATATAATTTGCCCAAGGTGAAACAAGCAGTCCTGTCATCTGAAAGGTGCTTGTGAGTTCAGAACTTTGTGCTGTAAAGACAGACCTTAAACTCTGCATTTGATTTTCTGTGACCCTCCTTTAGGCACACAGCGAGTCTAGTTGCCATTAAACAAATCGTAGCACTTTACTCCAAATGCTCCGTTCAAAGACTCTGTCTCCCACAGGAGCCAAACAGAGATGGCGATGGTGGCACAGCCCAGAAACTGGAATTTCAAAATCGCCACTTTCTAGTAGACCTGATCCCACCGTCTACCCAGGCAGGAAGAGCTGAGCCACAGGCATGGTCTCAGCTACTTTTTCCCCAACCCCAAGTGGGCACACAAATGTCCGGGCCCAGAAATTCTCCATAGCCGGAGTTCCCATCTGCAGCAGGGCCCAGGAAGCAGCATTTTAAAAGGGGCGGCTTTTTTTTTGGCCACTGTTGCTGAAACAGGAAATCTCTCTACAGCATGCCCTAGCAAACAGCAAAAGCTGTGTTAAACTCTCTCTCTCTCTGTCTCTCTGTCTCTCTCTCTCTCTCTGTCTCTCTGTCTCTCTCTGTGTCTCTGTCTCTCTCTGTCTGTCTCTGTCTCTCTCTCTCTCTCTGTCTCTCTGTCTCTCTCTCTCTCTCTCTCTCTCTCTCTCTCTCTCTCTCTCTCTCTCTCTCTCTCTCTCTCTCTCTCTCTCTCTCTTTCCTTTTTAAGCCCTATCAGATTTTTAAGTGGATTTAGCCCACCATGTTGGGTGCCACTCTGTAGAAGGAGCCGCGGGCTGCGTTCCCGCCCTTCCCACCACCCGGCTAGCTTTACCCAAAATAATTACATGGCAACTGTATTCTTTTAAACACTGCCTGGTCTATTATCTGTAGCCTCTTATTGGCTAACTCTCATATCTTGATTAACCCATTTCTATTAATGTGTGTAGCACCACGAAGTGGTGGCTTACAGGGAAGATCCTAAAACCTGCATCCATCTCGGAGAAGAGGGCTATGGTGTCTGCTTGAGGCGTCTGCCTGACTCTGTTTTCTTTCTCCCACAATTCTGTTCTGTCTACTCCGCTTACCTAATTTTCTCTCCTCTTAAAGGGCTAAGGCAGTTTCTTTATTTAACCAATGAAAGTAACACATAGACAGATGACCCTCCTCCATCATGTGTGCTCACTTTCCTGCAAAGCTGGGATGAACTTTTACCTGTCATGATCATTGCAAATAGCTTAAACCTTAGAACATACCATACAAACCTGTCCTCATTATAATCATGACAAAGCTACTACTTAGCTAGAATCTCTAAAGGTGTTTGAATAATTCTTAAGTCTCATTTTCTTAGCCTATACAGATGGGCATGGGTTTCCACAGAGAATAGTGGGCAACAAGCAGAAGAGCATCTGTGGTTAAATAGCTAAACAGTAGAGTATGTAGAATAATTTTATTTCTAGTATATTTCAGAAAAGTATAGAATCCTTTCCAAAGTGGCTTCTCTCATTACACTCCCAAAAGTAGGGTATAATAGCATCCCTTTCCTTACATTCTTGTCAGAATTTGTTATAAGTCCTGGTTATGGCTATTTTGACTGGAATGACATAGAATATTAAAGGGATTTAGTTGCATCACCCTGATAGTTATGTATACAAGACTTCTGTCCAACATGACTTGAAAAGTACCCAAGCTAATTGCACAAGCATATCTGAGAATCTAGCTCAGTCGGTAGAGCATGGAACTCTTAATCCCAGGGTCATGGGTTCAAGCCCCATGTTGGGCACCAGATGAAGGCGTAAATCACAAACAATCCCACACCAGTTTGGAATTATGATTAATAGAATGGTTATTTATTTGAAGGGGAAAAACTTACAGATCACCATCCCAGACAACAGTCCTCTGCGCAATCAAGAAGGGAGCCTAGTTGCCGAAAGCGGAGCCGGAAGCCAGAGACGGAAGCCAGAGACGGAGTGGAGGGAAGTGGCTGTGTTTTTTAAAGAGAGAGACCACGCCCCAATGGGCTGGTATCTCAGCGACTATTGGCTGAAGGAGCAGAAGGAGCTCCTGCAACACATTTATATTTCCTCTTTCTGATTAAACTGTTGACTGAAGCAATTGTTTCAATAGTGTATATAAAGGGCTGCATAATAAATACACAGTATGCAGTTGCAATTGCTGCTTTTGCTCTGCATCCCCTGTGTCCTGGTTTATTTGAGACCCTTACCCAGGGACCCCGACACTCCAGACATCGACAATCTCCATGGGAGCAGACCCCAATGACCTCTGGGATTGCAGAGCGACTTCTGGGAATGCAAAATGACCTCCAGGGTGACTGGAACTGTGACCTCGACTCTACCACGAGGAGCAACCATCTGAGCCTTGGATCCATTGGCACCTAGAAGAGTGATCACCAGAGACACTGACAGCCCCAACTACACCAATCAGAGGAAAAGATGGATAGACAAGGTAAGAACACACTCAACATCACAAAGAACAACATGACACCAATAAAAATTAGTGCCTCTACAACAGCAAGACTTGAACAACCAAATATAGATGAAACAGAAGAAAAATGACTTAAAAATAACTTTAGGAGAATGTTTGAGGCCCTTAAAAGGGAAATGAAAAATTCTCTCAAAGAAATGGGGGAAAAGACAAACAAAAAAATGGAAAAAAATAAACAAATTTCTTAAAGAAACCAAGAAAAAGCAATCAAACTGATGAAAGAAACTCTTTGAGACTTGAAAACTGAAATAGAGGAAATAAAAAAGCCACACAAACTCTTTGAGACTTGAAAACTGAAATAGAGGCAATAAAAAAAACGACACAAACCAAGGGAATTCTGGAAACAAAAAATATGGTAAAATGATCAAGAACCACAAATGCAATCATAAACAGCAGAATATAAGAGATGAAAGAGAAAATCTCAAATGTTGAAGATATGATAGAAGAAATAGTTTTTTTTCTTTTTCAATTTGTTTTTTTTCATAGTTTATTTTTTTATATTTAAAAATTTCCATCTCCTCCCCTCCTTCTCCCCCTTCCCTCCACTCCCCTCCACCCATACCTCCCTCCCTCCTTCTCCAGGCCAAGGAGCCATCAGGGTTCCCTACTCTATGTTAAGACCAAGGTCCCAACTACCCCCAGGTCCAGGAAGGTGATCAACCAAGCTGAGAAGGCTCCCACAGAGCCCATCCATGCAGAAGAATCAAAGCCCAGCGCCATTGTCCTTGGCTCCTCAGTCAGCCGCCACCTTCGGCCACATTCAGAGAGTACGGTTTGGTCACATGTTCCATCAGTCCCATTCCAACTGGAGTTGGTGATCTCCCGTTAGTTCTGTCCCACCGTCTCCATGGGTGAACGCACCCCCCACGGTCCTGACTTTCTTTCTCATGTTCTCCCTCCTTCTGCTCCTCATTAGGACCTTGGGAGCTCAGTCTGGTGCTCCAATGTGGGGTTCAGTCATTTTCTTCATCTATCGCCAGGTGGAGTTTCTATGGAGATATGCAAGAAATTCATCAGTATGGCTTAGGAACTGGCCTTTTCAGGCTCCCTCTCCTCAGCTACCCAAGGAACTAGCTGGGGGCATCTCCCTGGAAGCCCGGGAACCCCTCTGGAGTCAAGTCTCTTGACAACCCTCAGATGGCTCCCTTAATTAAGATATATGCTTCCCTGCTCCCATATCCACCCATCCTATATCCCAAGCATCCCATTCCTCTGAGCTCCCCCATTCTCCCCTTCACGCTTTTCTCTCCCCATCTTCCCTTGGCCCCGTCTCACCCCACCCAAAAGTTCCCAATTTATGCCGGGTGCTCGTGTCTACTTCCAATATACGGGAGGAAAACTATATGTTTTTCTTTGGTTTCACCTTCTTATTATCTTCTCAAGGATCCCGAATTATAGGCTCGATGTCCTTTAATTATGGCTAGAAACCAATTATGAGTGAGTACATCCCATGTTCATCTTTTTGGGTCTGGGTTACCTCACTCAGAATAGTGTTTTCTATGTCCATCCATTTGCATGCAAAATTCAAGATGTCATTGTTTTTTACCGCTGAGTAGTATTCTAACATGTATATATCCACAGTTTCTTCATCCATTCTTCCACTGAAGGGCATCTAGGTTGTTTCCAGGATCTGGTTATTACAAATAATGCTGCTATGAACATAGTTGAGCAAATGCTTTTGTAGTCTGATTGGACATCTCTTGGGTAAATGCCCAAGAGTGGAATTACTGAGTCCTGAGGTAGGTTGATCCTGAATTTCCCGAGAAACCACCGCACTGCTTTCCAAAGTGGTTGCACAAGTTTGCATTCCCACCAGCAATGGATGAGTGTACCCCTTAACCCACAACCTCTCCAGCAAAGGTTATCATTGGTGTTTTGGATTTTAGCCAATCTGACAGGTGTAAGATGGTATCTCAGAGTTGTTTTGATTTGCATTTCCCTAATAGCTAAGGAGGTTGAGCATGACCTTAAGTGTCTTTTGGCCATTTGAACTTCTTCTGTTGAGAATTCTCTGTTCAGTTCAGCGCCCCATTTTTTAATTGGGTTAATTAGCATTTTAAAGTCTCGTCTCTTGAGTTCCTTATATAGTTTAGAGATCAGACCTTTGTCAGTTGCAGGGTTGGTAAAGATCTTTTCACAGTCAGTAGGCTGCCTTTGTGTCTTAGTGACAGTGTCCTTTGCTTTACAGAAGCTGCTCAGCTTCAGGAGGTCCCATTTATTCAATGTTGCCCTTAATGTCTGTGCTGCTGGGGTTATATGTAGGAAGCAATCTCCTGTGCCCATTTGTTGTAGAGTACTTCCCACTTTCTCCACTATCAAGCTCAGTGTGTTCAGATTAATATTGAGGTCTTTAATCCATTTGGACTTGAGTTTTGTGCATGGTGATAGGTATGGATCTACTTTCATTCTTCTACAGGTTGACATCCAGTTATGCCAGCACCATTTGTTGAAGATGCCCTCTTTCTTCCATTGTGTACTTTTGGCTCCTTTATCAAAAATCAGGTGTTCATAGGTTTGTGGTTTAAGATCTGGGTCTTCTATATGATTCCATTGGTCGTCTTCTCTGTTTTTATGCCAATACCAAGCTGTTTTCAATACTGTAGCTCTGTAATAGAGTTTTAAGGCAGAGATGATAATGCCTCCAGAAGTTCCTTTATTGTATAAGATTGTTTTGTCTATCCTGGGTTTCTTGTTTTCCCATAAAAAGTTGATTATTGTACCCTCAAGATCTGTGAAGAATTTTGATGGGACCTTGATGGGGATTGCATTGAATCTATAGATTGCTTTTGGTAGAATTTCCATTTTTACTTTGTTAATCCTCCTAATCCACGAGCAAGGGAGATCCTTCCATTTTCTGGTATCCTCTTCAATTTCTTTCTTTAAATACTTAAAGTTCTTGTCAAATAGATCCTTCACTTCCTTGGTTAGAGTTACTCCCAGATATCTTATGTTATTTGTGGCTATTGTGAAAGGTATTACTTCTGATTTCCCTCTCTGCTTCATTATCCTGTGTGTATATGAGCGCACCTGACTTTTTGGAGTTGATCTTGTATCCTGCAACATTACTGAAGGAGTTTATCTGCTGTAGGAGTTCTTTGGTGGAGTTTTTGGGGTCGCTTATGTACACTATCATATCATCTGCAAATAACAAAAGTTTAACTTCTTCCTTTCCAAATCGAATCCCCTTGATTCCCTTATGTTGTCTTATTGCTATTGCTAGAACTTCAAGTACTATATTGAAGAGATAAGGAGAGAGTGGACAGCCTTGCCGTATTCCTGAATTTAGTGGGATGGCCTTGAGTTTCTCTCCATTTAATTTGATGTTATCTGTTGGCTTGCTGTAAATAGCCTTTATTATATTTAGGAATGACACTTGTATACCTAATCTCTCCAAGACCTTTATCACAAAGGGGTGTTGAATTTTGTCAAATGCTTTTTCTGCATCTAATGAGATGATCATATGGTTTTTCCTTCAGTTTATTTATATGATAGATTACATTGATAGAATTTCGTATGTTGAACCAGCCCTGCATATCTGGGATGAAGCACCTACTTGATCGTAGTGGATAATTTTTCTAATGTGTTCTTGGATTCGGTTTGCCAGTATTTTATTGAGAATTTTTGCGTCGATGTTCATGAGTGAGATTGGCCTGTAATTCTCTTTCTTGGTTGAGTCTTTGTGTGGTTTAGTTATTAGGGTAACTGTAGCTTCATAAAAGGAATTTGGAAGTGACTCTTGTGTTTCTATATTATGAAATACCTTAAGGAGTATAGGTATTAGGTGTTCTTGGACGTTCTGGTAGAATTCTGCATTGAAACCATCTGGTCCTGGGCTTTTTTTGGTAGGGAGGTTTTTGATTACAGTTTCTAATTCTTTGCGACTAACAGGACTATTTAGAGCATTTACCTGGTTCTGGTTTAATTTTGGTATATGGTATTTATATAAAAACTGTCCCTTTCTTTTACATTTTCCAATTTTGTGACATACAGGCTTTTGTAGTAAGATCTAATGATTCTCTGAATTTCCTCTGTGTCTGTGGTTATCTCCCCCTTTTCATTTCTGATCTTATTAATTTGCTTGTTCTGTCTCTGCCATTGGATTAGTTTGGCTAAGGGTTTGTCAATCTTGTTGATTTTCTTCAAGAACCAGCTTTTTGTTTCATTGATTCTTTGTATTGTTTTCCATGTTTCTATTTTGTTGATTTCTGCCCTCAGTTTGATTATTTCCAGTCTTCTACTCCTCCTAGGTGAGTCTGCTTCTTTTTTTTCCAGAGCTTTCAGGTGTGCTGTTAAGTCACCAATGAGTGCTTTCTCTGTTTTCTTTAAGTGGGCCCTTAGTGCTATGAACTTTCCTCTTTAGCACTGCTTTCATTGTGTCCCATAGGTTTGGGTATGTTGTGTCTTTGTTTTCATTGAATTCAAGAAAGACTTTAATTTCTGTCTTTCTTTCTTCCTTGACCCATGTGTGGATAAGTAGTTGACTGTTCAGTTTCCATGAGTTTGTAGGCTTTCTGGGGGTAGCATTGTTGTTGAATTCTAATTTTAATCCATGGTGATCCAATAAAACACAGGTGGTTACTAATATTTTTTGTAACTGTGGAAGTTTGCTTTGTTACCGAGTATATGGTCAATTTTTGAAAAGGTTCCGTGAGCCGCAGAGAAGAAGGTATATTCTTTCCTATTTGGGTGGAATGTTCTATAGATGTCTGTTAAGTCCATTTGGTTCATTATCTCCATTAAGTCTTTTAATTCTCTGTTAGGTTTCTGTCTGATTGACCTGTCCATTGGTGAGAGAGGAGTGTTCAAGTCTCCTACTGTTAATGTGTGTGGTTTGATGGCTGCCTTGAGTTCTAGCAGTGTTTCTTTTACATACGTGGGAGCTTTTATATTAGGTGCATAGATATTCAGGATTGAGACTTCATTGAAGGATTTTTCCTGTTATGAGTATAAAGTGTCCCTTTCCATCTCTTCTGATTGATTTTAGTTTGAAGTCAACTTTGTTAGAAATTACTATGGCCACACCGGCTTGTTAATTAGGTCCATTTGCTTGATAAACCTTTTCCCAATGAGTAGGTGTCTGTCTTTGTGGTTGAGGTGTGTTTCTTGTAAACAGCAGAATGTTGGATCCTGTTTTCGTATCCAATCTCTTAGCCTGTGCCTTTTTATAGGTGAATTGAGTCCATTGATATTCAGTGATATTAATGACCAGTGGTTGTTAACTCCGGTCATTATTTTTGTAGTAGAGTTTGTGTGTTTCCCTTCTTCTAGTTGTGCTGGTCAAGGGTCGCTAGATGCCTGAGTTATTGTGGGCCTTGTTGGACTCCTTGGTTTGTGATTTTCCTTCTATTACTTTCTGCAAGGCTGGATTTTTGGCTACGTATTGTTTAAATCTGTTTTTGTCCTGGAATATCTTGTTTTCTCCATTGATGGTGAATGCTAGCTTTGCCGGGTTAGTAATCTGGCCTTGCATCCATGTTCCCTTAGTGTCTGTAGCACATCTATCCAAGATCTTCTGGCTTTCATGCTTTCCAGTGAGAAGTCAGGTGTAATTGTGATAGGTTTCCCTTCATATGTTACTTGACCTTTTTCCTTTGCAGCTCTTAATATCTGTTCTTTATTCTGTATATTTTGTGTTTTGATTAATATATGGCGTGGCGATGCTTTCTTTTGATCCAGTCTCTTCGGTGTTCTGTAGGCTTCTCGTACCTTCATAGGAATAGCCTTCTTTAGGTTGGGGAAATTTTCTTCTATAATTTTGTTGAATATATTTTCTGGGCCTTTGAGTTGTAATTTTCCTTCTTCTACCCCAATTATTCTTAAGTTTGGTCTTTTCATGGTGTCCCAGATTTTCTGGATGTTTTGTGTTAAGAAATTGTTGGATTTGTTTTGTTCTTTAATCTGTGAGTTTATTTCCTGTATAGTATCTTCAGAGTCCAAGATTCTTTCTTCCATCTCTTGTATTCGGTTGGAGTCTCTGAAGTTTCTGTTCATTTACTCAGAATTTCCATTTCCTGTCTTTCCTTGGATTGTGTTTTCCTCATTACCTACATTTCATTTTTCAGGTCTTGTACTGTTTCCCTTACCTGTTTGATTGCTTTTTCTTGTTTTTCTTGGGTATCTTTGAGAGATTTATTTATTTCATCTACTTTTTTGTTTGTCATCTCCATTTCTTTATGACAGGTTTTTATCTCCTGTTTAAGGTCCTCTATTATTTTCATAAAGTACTGTTTAAGGTCGGTTTCTTCTATATCTTCTGGAGTAGGGTGTTCAATTCTAGTTGTTTCAGGATGACTGGATTCTGGTGATGACATGTTTTTTTCGGGTTGTTGGAGGAGTTCTTGCATTGGTGCCTGCCCATCTCTTTCTTCAAATGGAACTAGGAGAGACTTGGTGACTTGTTCCAATCTTTGCTCTGACTGAATCTGGGTGGATCTCCTTAGTGCCAGGGCAGGAGCTATTCCTTGCAGCACAATCTGAAGGAGCCTGCACTCCTTTGCCGGGCTCCTCAGACCTGCCTGGAGGGCAGCCTCTCCCCCCTCTGGTTAGGTGGCCTTGGTACAGGGTCAGGACACTTGAATACACTAGGGAAGGCCGTCCAGATGTACTCCACAGCACTGAATCAGGGATTCCTTGTAGCTGAGGGACGCCTCCCAGATGTGTTTTCCAGTTTTTAGATCTGTTGTCTTTGCTCCCAGATGTGTCTTCTGGTATGAATATCCGGTGTCTTTGCTCCCAGATGAGTCTTCTGGTCCTCCTAGATGTGTCTTCTGGTCCTCCCAGATGTGTCTTCTGGGAAGAAATAGTTTTATTGGTCAAAGAGAATGTTAAGTCTAACAAAAGCTTAACGCAAAATATCCAGGAAATATGAGAAACCATGAAAAGACCAAAACTAAGAATATTAGGGATAGAAAAAGGAAAAGTTCAACTCAAAAGCACAGAAAATATATTCAACAACATAGAAAAAAACTTTTTCAACCTAAAGAAAGATATACATATGAAGATACAAGAAGCATACTGAACATCAAATAGACTAAACAAAAAAAGTCCCCTTGCTACACAATAATGAAAACACACTATAAATACGAAATAAACAAAGAATATTAAGAGCTGCTAATGAAAAGGGCCAAATAATCCAATAAAAATGGGGTGCAGACCTAAACAGAGACCTCCCAAATGATGAATCTACAATGGCTGAAAGACCCTTAAGGAAATGCTCAACATCCTTAGCCATCAAAGAAATGCAAATCAAAACAACTCGAAAATTTCATCTTTCACTTATAAGAATGGATAAGATTTAAAACAGTGATGACAATTTATGCTAGAGAGGATGTTAGGTAAAGGGAACTCTCCTCTATTGTTGGTGGGAGTGCAAACTGGTACAGCCCCTTTGAATATCAGTAAGGAGATTTCTCAGAAATTTAGAAACCAATCTATCTTAAGACCCAGAAATACCATTTTGGGGTATATACCCAAAGGAAGGTCAATCATACCACAAGGACGTGTACTCAACTATGTTCATAACAGCATTATTTGTCATAATTAGAAGCTGTAAACAACCTTAAAGCCCCTTGACCAAATAATAGATAAGGAAAATGTCGTACATTTACATAATGGAAAAAATAATGACATATTGAAATTTGCATGCAAATGGATGGATCTAGAAAATATCATATTGAGTGAGGTAACCCAGACCCAGATAGACAAATATCATATGTGCTCACTCATAAGTGGCTTTTAGACATAAAGCAAAAAAACACAGCCTATAATTCACAATCCCAGAGAACCTAGACAACAATGAGGACCCTAAGAGAAACATACATTGATCTAATCTACATGGGAAGTAGAAAAAGACTAGATCTCCTGAGTAAATTGGTGTCAGGGGTCAGCCTCGACAAAAATACCTTTCCCAGAGTGGAGTCATGGGAATTTAAAAATATAGTAAAGAATACGAAGACAAGAATGAAAGTAATAAAATGCAGTAACATATAGGATAGTCTTGGGAGGAAATTTTTCAGTAAATATTGAAAATTCCCCCTTTTTTAATTTCCAACTGGTTAATATACTCCTGAGCCCAAAAGGTAGGTATAAGACAAAAGACTGCATTAACATACCAACTGAAAGTCTGGGCTACATTTATCACACTCACACTCTAGAGCAAACACTCTGTGGGTAAACTACTCCCTGGATAGAATCCAAAGTTATTTCCATAAAAAAAAACTGGAACTTAGTTGTTTTAGGTAGGAACCAACGACTTCCCTATTTCAGGAGCATGAGATTTGGCAACTAGCTACACCTGTTGACAATACCCTTGGGAGAGCAGAACTCTAGTATACAACTAAGTGAGACCTTTGTTAGAAGCACAATAACCTTGAATGAACTAAAATACAAGTCCCAAACTCTCTGACCTTTGGCCTTTTTGGCCCTTCACAAATTGGGAGCATGGGGATTATGGGAGAGGGTAGAAAGGGGGGGTGAGGAAGGGAGAAGTGCTGAGAAAAATATATATAGCTCAATAAAAACAATTTTAAAAATTTAAATAAAGAACTCCAAAAGAATTTATCAAATCTTCTGATTCATAACACACACCACAGTTACAACAACATGAATTAATTCAAGATATTTAGAAGCAGTAGCAAAAATAAAACAGCAATAAATGCATCCTGATTATAAAGAAAAGCCCAGAAGCAGATTGATTCATTACAGAAATATGTCAGAATTTCAAAGAAGTTACTTAAAGTATTTCTTAATGTGAAATGAAAGCAAGGCTTCCAGAATCTTTATGAAGTTTATAGTACCTGATATCAAACCAGATAAAGTGGCAAAATAAAAAAATTAACTTTTATTATTATCCTTTTCCCATTTCACACGATATACCTTGCTTAGGGCTCACTCTGATCCCTTATTCCCTACAATCCTGGTTCATACACATCCTTCTCTTATCTTCCTCCTTCTCTCTCCTCATCACTTTCTCCCACATTCCCTAACTCTCTTTCATGTTTATTTCTGTTCATTTTGATTTTTGATCCACCAAGATTAACCACGACCTCTTGTGAGACTGTAGGTTTGGAGCTGTGTGTTGTAGCCTGGTGGGCTCAGAAGAAGAGACACAACTAAAGATAGTGATTCCCCTTCCCCTAAAATTAACCATAGCCACAGTTGAGAGGTAAAGGATGGGGCTCTGTGAGCCTCTCTGCTTCCTAGACTGATTGTGACTAGAGCTGGTCCTGAGCGAGGCCAGCGAAGGTAAGTACATTTGCTCTGGGTTACTGATTACAGCAGCTATGTGGAGTCTAGAGAATAACATGTCATGGCTGTTCCCCATCTTTCCTTTCTTATCGCCTTCCCACCTTCCTCAGTATTCCCAGAGCCATAGATGGCATGGTGTAACTGACTTGTTCAGGGCTGTGTCCATATATATTGTTTATTTTCTTCATTTTGGTTAGCCACAAGTTTCTACATCCACCACTGAGTTCTTAGATTGAATTTTCTGTGTTTTCCATAAAAGGACTCACAGAATGCTTCCCATAAAAAAAAAAAAAATCTTGTTTCTCTGAGTTAGTGCAACTACCGCATCATCATCTCCCAGCAGAGGATGACTTCAGTACTGGACTGTCGTTGATGGCCTGACTGACCATCGACTTTCAGAGACACCTATTTCCTTTCTAAACCCGAGTTCTTGAAATGTCTTCCCCCAGGTCAATGTTGATAATAGTTAGTGGTTGATATTTGACTGGTAAGAGTGGGGGTCTGAGAGGAAAGGATAATGATGGGTTTTTAGGGTCACTTCATTTGCATAGTGCTGATAATGATTATGCAGCTTCCAGTAAAGCTCTCCAGAGTGAGTTACTGTCTCAAACATTTAAAATATGGCAAATAACTTATAACATGCATATGGAACTTCACTTTTACTGTTAACTAGTCCTACTTGCATGGAACATTTTATTTTCATTATTTTCTTTGAGTGAGCCATCATCTTCTCTACCTTATGTTCAAGCTTGATATTCTGTCTACTAACAGATTGATCACTTCGGATCATTATTAACGTTATTGCATTTTTTATTTCTTGTTTCATTTCAGTTTGGGTTTTGTGTATGTGTTTCTAACTGCTTATTGAACTCAGTTTTCATATTGTGCACTGTCCTCATTTTCTTCAGTTATTTGCTAATGCGTTCTTGTCCATGAATCGTTTCATTCCTATCCCATTTGAATTGCTTCACACACACTTTTCATTTTTGATCACCTTGAACATGACACAGTGTTTTTGAGTACTGTATATTGAATATCGTTTAACTTGCTCTACTTATGGGCTGTAGACATGGTTTGTGATTTGAGCCAAATGCTTTATTTATTTATTATGTATACATTAGTCTGTCTGTGTATGTCTGCAGGCCAGAAGAGGGCACCAGACCTCAGTACAGATGGTTGTGAGCCACCATGTGGTTGCTGGGAATTGAACTCAGGACCTTTGGAAGAGCAGGCAATGCTCTTAATTTCTCCAGCCCGCCAAATGCCTTTAATTCTTAGTTTTAATTTGTTTTGCGAATGGGACAGAATTTAGGGTATTTGTTGCGTTTTGCTGTGTTTATTTTTTTTTTAACCCGGGAGGCTGGTATTCCAAGATGAGAGGTTAGGCAGGATGTAATGAGCATAGTAAACAAATGCGTTTTAGACTAATAAAAATATTTATTAAGAATCCCCACTACATCTAAGGCTGCACCAGAAACCACAATTTAAGGACCTCACTCACTCAGACACAGTCCTAAACTCCCTGACTCCCACTGGACAGTATTTAAACAGAGACGAAGAACAATCCTCTGCTCTGCACATCTGAAGAGTCCATTTTTATATGCCCAGCGTCAAAAAAATTTCCCTAGGATGCGAACCATTGCTTTAGAGACTGAGCCTGATCTTCAGATAAGATACACCACACAGGTGAACAGCCTTGAGTGTGAACCTTGTGTGAAGATCCTCAGCATAATAAAATCTAACTTTAGTATACTATGTGCATCTATGTGCATATACTATGTGCATTCTTGCTCGCGACACAGGATAGCTTGTATCACAAGGTTTCAGAATCCAGGCTGGAGGTCAGATACCAGGGTGCAGCGTCCTCCTAGATCCAGTTCTGCTCTAGGCTGGAAGCAAGCATGTGGGGAGACTGTGCAGGGCGGGTCCAGAGCGGTCTGACAGCCGGAGTTATTTGGAAGGAAGCCGCAGATGAAGTGGGAGGGACGGGCCCCGGATCGGGCGGGGACACCTGTCAATCATAGCAGTTTAAGGGAAAAGAAGCAGTTCCTGTACTTCAGAAACTAAAGAAAAATAGCGCGCCTTTGACGGATTTAGAGGAAGCACGTCACCGGAAGCGCCTTGTGCTGGGCGGGGCCAGCAGGAGCCGTACCAAGGAACCAGGCTGAAGAACAGGAAATTCCACCATTCCATGTTGGACTCGGGACCACGGTTGTCTAGACTGGGTAGGGAAGACACTGCCGGGTGTTAGGGGACCGAAAACTCCCCGGAGTCGCGGTCGCCGCGAGGCGTCCTGGGAAAGTCAGCAGTCAGCAGTGCGGTGACGGGAACCGCAGCCGGGGGCCCTGGAACCTCCCAGGTCAGAGGAGCTGCGGGGCTGGGACCCAAGAGGGAAGGGCCCAGGGTTGTGCTCGCTGAGGCTGCTCAGAAGGACACAGCTTTCAAAATTCTGTTGTGGATATCGTTTCATTGTCTGTACTTTTGGGAGCCTATAAACTGATGTTTTATCATGGTTTTTCCCACCTTTACTGTTCCCAGAGTTTTGTTCTAAAATAATTCATACAGTAATCTGGTAGTGTTATTGCCTGCTGTTTGCAAACAAGGTTCCCCTTGCTATTGCGACAATTCCAAAGCTCCTGTAATTTAAATTCATCAGTGCATTTATCTCCCGTTTTCCCATTTGCCTATTCAGGAGAGTAGACTTCTGCCCTGAGGAGTTGGCATTCCCACCGAGCTTTGTCGGTGTTGATCACATGAGGAACCAGTGCAGATTTGATTGTATCAGAAAATACACTTTATCGAGGCCTCCAGTTATGGCTGAAAACATTAACATTTGCTGAGTAAAGTTTTTACTGCCCATCATTCTTTCGAGATATATGCCGTCTAGATGTAAATACTGCATTCAGAAATGTGTCATTATATGTTGTGTTCTCATGCTACATCCTAGGTCCAGGCAAGTGCGTGGTCCAGGCAGTATGCATGCTGTCAGAGTATGTCAGGCCACAGTGTTTTATATTTAAGCATACTTATGAGACAAAATTTTAGAAAGCATCTTTTGAATAATTATTATCACTCACCTGTATCAGAAAAAAAATGTAACCTTGGCTAAAGAAAAGCACTCTGAAAAAGAAAAGAAAAGAAAAGCACTCTGCACATGCACACGTGACCAAACTATTGTATTTTATTTCAGGGTTTCTTGGCATTTAGTGCTGTGACTGTGGGCTTTTTGCAGAAATGGGAATGCCTAGACCCTGTTCACATGGCTTTTTAGCTGAGATCTCTTGTTGTAGAATTGCAGCAGTGTGGATTCTGAGGGTGAGAATAGTTTTCTTGCAGTCTCCCTTGCTGGGCAAACTACTCTGTGTGTGTGAGAGCTGTGTGTGAATGAGTCTCACACCTCAGAGAGTAAAGTGAAATGCTCAGAGGAAAAGAGACGTGTATGTGTGTGCTTGTGAGAGACAGAATTTCTCTTCTTTGGCATGTGTTACACATCAATTATTTTTTATTGATATTTATTGAGCCCCTCCTTTCCTCACCCCTCCCCCACTTCAGTCCTCCCTCAAGGTTCCCATGTTCCCAACTTAATCAGGAGATCTTGTCTTTTTCTACTTTCTACTTCCCATGTAGATTAGATCTATATAAGTCTCTCTTAGTGTCCTCATTGTTGTCTGAGTTCTCTGGGATTGTGGTTTGTAGGCTGGCTTTCTTTGCTTGATGTTTAAAAACCACCTATGAGTGAGTACATGTGATAATTGTTTTTCTGAGTCTGGGTTACCTCACTCAAAGTAATGTTTTCTAGCTCCATCCATTTTCCTGCAAAATTCAAGCTGTCATTTTTTTCTGCTGTGTAGTACTCCATTGTGTGTGTAAATGTACCACATTTTCCTTATCCATTCTTCAGTCTAGGGGCATTTAGGTTGTTTCCAGGTTCTCGCTATGACAAACAAAGCTGCTGTGAACATAGTTGAGCACATGTCCTTGTGGCATGATTGACCATCCTTTGGTCAATATACCCAGAAGTGGTATTACTGGGTCTTGAGGAAGGTTGTTTCCTGATTTTCTGAGAAATCGCCACACTGACATCCAAAGGGGCTGTACCAGCTTGCATTCCCACCAGCAATGCAGAAGTCTTTCTGTTCCCCCACAACCTCTCCAGCATAAGATGTCATCAGTGTTTTTGATCTTGGCCATTCTTACAGGTGTAAGATGGAATCTCAGAGTTGTTTTGATTTGCATTTCTCTGATGACTAAGGATGTTGAACATTTCCTTAAGTGTCTCTCAGCCATTTTAGATTCCTCTGTTGAGAGTGCTCTGTTTAGGTCCGTACTCCATTTTTTTATTGGATTATGTGATCTTTTGGTGTATTTGAGTTCTTTGTGTATTTTGGAGATCAGACCTCTGTCTGATGTGGGGTTAGTGAAGATCTTTTCCCATTCTGTAGGCTATCATTTTCTCTTGTTGACCATGTCCTTTGCTTTACAGAAGCTTTTCAGTTTCAGGAGGTCCCATTTATTAATTGTTTCTCTCAGTGTCTGTGCTGCTGGGGTTCTATTTAGGAAGTCTTTCCCTGTGCCAATGTGTTCAAGTATACTTCCCACTTTCTCTTCTATAAAGTTCAGTGTGTCTGGCTTTATGTTGAGGTCTTTGATCAATTTGGACTTGAGTTTTGTGCATGGTGATAGATATGGGTCTATTTTCATTCTTCTACATATTAATATCAAGTTATGCCAGCACCACTTGTTAAATATGCTTTTTTTTTTCCATTTGATATTTTTTGCTTCTTTGTCCAAAATCTGTTCGAAGATGTGTGGATTGATATCCGGGTCTTCTATTCAGTTCCATTGGTCCTCCTGTCTGTTTTTATGCCAATACCAGGCTGCTTTCAGTACTCTAGCTCTGTAGTAGATTTTGAAGTCAGGATCGTGATGCCTCCAGAAGTTTTTATTGTACAGAATTGTTTTGGCTATCCTGGGATTTTTGCTTTTCCATATGAAGTTGAGTACTGTTCTTTCGAGGTCTTTGAAGAATTTTGCTGGGATTTTGATTGGATTTGCGTTGAGTCTGTCATCAATTATTTTTGTTCATGTAAAGTTCCAGGTGTTTTCTGAAGAATCTCTTTCTCCTGTGCAGTCTCATATTGTCAGTCAGTCCTGCTCACCTGTGAATCAGAACAAAGAGCCCTGGATGTGGAGAAGAGACAGTAGCAAAGGATCCAGGAATGTTAGAGGGACTGAGGAAGGAGTAGGGAAGGGCTCAAGTGACTGTAGCAACAGGGCATTCAGTTGGTTTCACCAGATTCTATTTCATTCAAAATGATTCTAGAGAATTCCACTCAGAATAATCTTAGAATATTCCTATTGTAGATATTCAAAGACTCTGTATTTAAGAATTAATATTCAGAGGCAAATATAATTTAATTTAGTTTTTCATTCTGTCCCTCCATTCATGTCACCAATTGTGTCTTCTTGTCAATATTAAATATTTTCTTTATTATAATTTTAATATAATATTTAGTTAGAACAATTGATACCTTTTGGGTTTTATCTGCTCTTAGGATTTGGAGCATTTTGTAGTTCCTGCAGTTTATCTATCATGGTTTATTTCTCCATTTCCTAATTTAATACAAGCAGGACTTTGATAAGATTTGTTTAATATCTGAATAGAGTATTAAACTCCATCAACATTGTCTTCCCATTGATATCCTCTGTCTTCTCTCTTCATGTAAGCTCTCAGTGTTTTGTATTGCTGTAATTTTAATAATTTTTAATTCACCTTTGGGTTTGAACATTATCTCATAATTTTTAAATTCTTTGTTATTTCTTGTTTTATAAATTTTAGGAAGATATCTCTATTTAAGGAATAACTTGTAGGATTTTGGTATCCAGAATCCTACAAACATCCTTTTATATTTCTTCCCTTGTTTGAGAACCTGCTAGCTGTGAGTCAGTATTCACATATATTATATATTATATTAATGCATATTTAAAATAGAGTCAGATATTAAATATTATACATTTATGTTTATATATTAGATATATACCAAATAACTTATGTTAAACACATAACACTTAATATATATTAAATAAATATCAATTTTTTCTTCAGTATTCATTATGTATTCTCTTTTCTGTGTTCTGTTGATTTCAGCATTCTGGGTTTTTGGAGGAGATACTTTTTAAAACATTGGTTTTAAGTTTGTTTTTTGTTTTGTTTGATTTTTGTTTTGGTTTTTGAGACACATCCTCGGTGTTTATTTCCTGGCTCTTCTGGAACTCTGTAGACCAGGCTTGCCTTGAACTCAAAGATCCTCCTGCCCCAGCCTCTGAATGCTTGTACAACCAGACCATGCTGACTTGCTTTGACATAAGTGTTCCATGACTGGAACACTCTGTTTTAAGTTTGAGAAGACTGGGCGTTTTCTGCTCTTATATGAATGATTGTCTGCAAGTCTCTTTGTCGGTATGGGTTTTCTGTGCTGTTCATGATCATCTTTCTCAACGGTGGATGTTAACGCTTCCCTGCATCACTTTCTATTTTATTCCTACATGTCTGTCATTATTGCTTCATGTGTTTGGAAGCTATTGTGTGAAATGCATTTATATTGCTCCCATAGCTTTCTGGCAAATGAACCATTTGAACGTTAGTTAATATTCTTTGTTTTGTGTGTTGATGGATTTGGCTTTTTCTCTTACCATAATTATGAGCAATGCTCTTCACAGCTAGTTTTAAAAAATATATTTTTTATTCTTACCACTTTTGAAATAAATACTTTTATTGAAAGTATATATTTTGATATTATAGTGTACTTTTTTGAATCTGTATACTACTTTATAATATTTGGTTTAGGGAACATTATCTTCATACATTTCAAGAAGTCACTGAAAGGAAATAGAAACTATTTTGTTAGTTTTTGTCTGTGTTTTATGTCTCTTTTCTGTGTTCCTTTTTTATTGTTAATATTCTGCAGCATATGCAATTCCTTAATAAACTTGATTAACATCTTCTTTATGTTTTCCTTTTTCTTGTTTGGTTGTTCAAGAAGCTGCATGCATACTTTCCTGATAGCTTCAGCGAGTTAGAGTCCCACTGACACTGTGTCTCGTGTTCTTCCTTCTTCATTGTCTTCAGTGTGTGTTATTGTCGAGGACCTTGAGCGTGAACACTAATTAGACAGAGGAGATTTCACTGTAACATTAGATGAGCTTTTTATTTTTTGTAACTAAATGTGTGGAGCATGTACTATGTACATTTTGGCTGTTTTAACTGCTTTTGAGCATGATGTGTTCAGTTCATTTGCTTATTATTGATTACAATATTATTTATTTGCTTTGTGATTTTCCCCCTTTTTAATGTCTAATAAATTCTGGATATTTTTGCTTCATACTATGAAAAGTTTGCTAAGAAATATATACATACTGTAGATGTATATGAAGAAGATATTTCTTCATAATTTTAGTTATTGCCAATTGTGTGCAAGTTCTTAATTGCATGCAATCTTGTTTGTCAGTTCTTGCTCTTGTGTTCCGATAATTTGTTATCTCATTTAGATCACTATGTCTATATATTAATGCATTCCCCACTGTGTGACTCTCCAAATTTCACAATTCATTGAATTGGTCTCAGTTTCATTCTTTCATATGTGGATATTTATTTTTCCTGATACCATTATTTGATGAGGCTGCCTATTCTGTAACATACCTTTTAGGTGTTTTGGTGAAACTCAGATGGTCACAGCTTTTTGGGCTTGTTCTTCATCTGCTGCTCTTATAGATTTGGGTGTCTTCTCTTCTGCCACAGCCATGGTGCTGTTGTTTGTGTGGCTTTTCACTGTCATCAGAAATCATGGCGGAGTTGGCACGAATCAAGCTCTGCTTTATGTTTCTGGGCTTGCTCTGCACTCACAGGGTCTTAGTGCCTCCATGTAAATTTGTAGGATTCTCTTTAATGTATATTTGAAGTTTATTATGTTGAGATTGATTGTTAATGGATTTTGAGTTAACCATATGAATCACTTAACACTCTAATTTTCATAATAATGTGTTATATCATGCGTATGCAAGGTTTTCACCTTCCAATGTCATCATTTCAGTGAACAATTCCACTTCAGAGATCTCTCTTCTCCTTGATTAATTTTTTTCCTTTTTTAAAAAATTACTATTTTTTGTTGAGTTTTAATTAAATTAATTAAATTTAATTTATTAAATAAAGAGAAGCAATAACAGTTCATATGAAGCCTTTCTAACTGCTTGGTTATATAGATGATTAAAAAAAAGTTTTGCCTCCAACTAAGCATTGATAGCGCCCCTTGAGTTCTATTTGTATAAGTTTTTTCATAATCAATGAATATTAATATCTAATAATTGCATCAATTTATTCACTCACTGTTACTTCATCATCCTATGTCCTGTCCTTGGTTGGCCACATTTTTCCCCATTCATCCCCCTTATATTTCATGTATGATTTTGGACAAGTTTGGGCTAGATATCTTAGCCATTGTGTTCTTAATTCCAATTGCCATGTCTTATGGCAAGATTTTTTCATAAGTTACCTCCTCATCTTTCAACTCTTACCAACTTTTGCTTCCTCTTCTGTAATATTCCCTCCATTTCTTTTTAGCTAAATTAAAACTCTATGTTAGAAACAGCTGGGGAAGCCGGGCGGTGGTGACGCACGCCTTTAATCCCAGCACTCGGGAGGCAGAGTCAGGCGGATCTCTGTGAGTTTGAGGCCAACCTGGTCTACAAGAGCTAGTTCCAGGACAGGCTCTAAAAAAGCTGCAGAGAAACCCTGTCTCGAAAAACCAAAAAAAAAAAAAAAAGAAAAAGAAAAAAGAAACAGCTGGGGAGAATATGAACTGATGTCTGGTTACTGTGTCAGGAGCAATATTTTCTTGCTGGATCATAAACCTAAACTGACTCATATACTCTTTGTTGTGCTTAGGTTTTTTTTTATTATTTATTTTGGCTTCTAATAGGGATTTTTTTTTTCATGAAGTCATGATGAAGATTGGTGGAGGAAATTCTGTTCATACTAAGATTTTATGCCTTTGGGGTATTTTTGTTTGTATGTTTTTTGCGTTTGTCCAGACAGGGATTCTCTGTGTAATCTTGGCTGTCCTGGCACTCACTCTGTAGACCAGACTGGCCCTCAAACTCAGTTATCTGCCTGTCTCTGCCTCCCAAGTGCTGGGATTAAAGGAGTGTATTACCATCGCCCAGCTGTCTTTGGTTTATAAGGATTTACTGGCATTGGAGCCTGTAGATTATTGGTTGTATTTTTCTCCAATTACGCTATAAGTGCTTTCCCATGTTGTACATGGTAGATTTCTTTCTAGTCTTCTCTTTTATTCCTCACATGAATTTTATTTTTTCCTGTGTCCCCTTGGTTAATTCATGTCTGATTCTTTTATGCATAATTTTCCTAGTGTCATCTAATGAATGAGGTTATTAATTGAAAGCCCTGTGTTAATGTTTCTACTTTCAAATGTATTTTTATTTTCCATCAATTATAACAGTTATTTTTTTTTCTGAGTGTAACACTATGGTTGACAGTTTTCTTCCATGGTTCCTAATATATCTATCATTCTGTTATCTCCTGACTTCAGAATATGGATAAATATTCATAAAATTGCATTTTCCAAGCCTGTGATTTTACTAAAGTGTAGGGGAAGATAATTAAAAGTAGATGTCCATTGTCACAGTTTTTAGATTTGAGAATAGCATAATAGATATGGGAGATGAGGCAGCTTTTAAGGGACTGTCCTAGGGCAAATTAGTCTAGACTACTGTGCTCTTTTCCTTCTTAAAATTTATTTATTTATTTTGTATACCGTGCTCCTGCTGTGTGTATGTCTGCAGGTTAGAAGAGGGCACCAGATCTCATTACAAATGCTTGTGAGCCACCATGTGGGTGCTGGGAATCGAACTCAGCACCTCTGCAAAAGCAGCCAGTGCTCTTAATCTCTGAGCCATCTCTCCAGCCCCTACTGTGCTCTTCTTTCTTTCTGAACACCAGACATAACCAGCTTGAGATTTGTGTACTGTATACAGTTCATGCTCAAACAAGTGCTAGTGACCTATAGGTGTCCAAGATCTCTGATATTCTTGACCATCCCATTTATTGCTTGGGTCACATGCTCAGCACCCTTTGAATAGAAGTCACTGAGGTGCAAAAATATATCTGTTCAGAGGCATGTCTGTTTTTGAGGAAATAGCAGCTCACAGGTTTTTAAGTTGAAGCCTTGGACAGGGAACTTCATGTTGGAAGCATGTAAAAATCATTTGTTTTTTATCGTCCCCCACTATGGCTTCTTGTCTATTCTCCATGAAGTAGAAAAATATACTTTTAAAGTTGAAGTCATGGACAGAATTAAATCATGGGACACATTCTCCTTCCATATTAAACATTGGTGAATTTGAAGCACAGCATCTGTGACTTGAGCAGGAATTTTTTTTTTTTTTTTTTGGTTTTTTTCGAGACAGGGTTTCTCTGCAGCTTTTTTAGAGCCTGTCCTGGAACTAGCTCTTGTAGACCAGGCTGGCCTCGAACTCACAGAGATCCACCTGCCTCTGCCTCCCGAGTGCTGGGATTAAAGGCGTGCGCCACCACCGCCCGGCGAGCAGGAATTTTTTATGTTCTTTCTGAGAGAGGTGACAGTAGTACTCAAGCTGAATGTCACAGGCAAATGTCACTAAGTGAAGCACCAAGTGAAAATGTCCTGATTTTTATCTTTAAAATTCATGTACTGCCATGCCCACATTTCCTTACCATCCTGACGCTGACCATGAATTCCCCATGCAAGGGATGTTAAATATTGTAAATTCACAACAACATCATAATCATTCCTGGCTCTCAGAATTCTGTTGTACTTATCTTACAGTTGTTGGTGAATTTTTGATGATATCAACTGGCGCTTTTCCTGATGTTTTCATTGATATTATGGTTGTTAGACTAATACAGAAAAATATCCTGGTTGAGGGTTTGCAGTATCTTTTCTTGTTGTTTGTTTGCTTGCTTGTTTTTGTGATTGTTATAGTGATAGTTCATTTGTGTTTTAATAAATAAGCTTGCCTGAAGATCAGAGGGTAAAATTAATCCTCTAGAAGCCAGGCAGTCATAGCTCACGTCTTTAATGCCAGTACTAGGGAGGTGGCGACAAGAGTGATATGGCTTGGTGGAGAGAGGACTATAAAGGGGAAGAGAGAGGAAGTCACTGGAGTATGTGGAGTCTGAGGTTGGTGGGGAGCGTTGCAGGATCACCCCTTTTTTTTGTCTGAGCCTTGGTAGAGATAAGAGCTCTCTAGTGCCTTGGCTGCTTTGTTTTTCTGATCTTCATCTTGAACCCTAATATCTGTCTCTGGCTTTTTATTATTTGTGCTACCTATTGTGGCTATTACAATGATCCTGGAATTTAGAATCATCAATGCTTTCTAACTCTGTGTTTTCTCACTTGAATTTTAAACAGAATGGCCTTTGTACCTGGCTCTCCCCTTTTTCTCCCAACTCCCACCCCAAGAGCTTGCACCATTACCCTCTTATTATTTTTTATCCTATCCATGGTTATCAACATTTCCTTCACATTCTTCCCCCTCTTATCTCATGTATGTTTTGGGTGAGGTTTTACACAGGTAGTCTGGCTCTCCATGTGTTCATAATTCCAACTGCCATGTGATATGACAGTACCAGTTCACACCCCATCTTCCAGACTGTTTTTTTCTGGGGGGGGGGTTTGTTCGAGACAGGGTTTCTCTGTGTAACAACCCCAACTCTCCTGGAACTCGTTTTGTAGACCAGGTTGGCCACAAACTCAGTGCTATCCACCTGCCTCTGCCTCCCAAGTGCTGGGATTACAGGTGTGCGCCACCACCCATCCTCCAGATTTAATAGTCTCCACACCACCTGTAATGGTTCCTGAGATTTGGATGTGGTAAAAGGGGTTTTCCATCTCTGGATATGCATTCATGAGTATCTGAATAAATGTTTTCTGTTGCAAATGACATTCCTTGATTGAGTCTGAAAGCAGCACCAGGCTGATATGAGCAGAACCATTAAAGTTGCAAAATGTCAGGCGTAGATTCTCTCCTACGGCCTGTAACCTTTCCATTCCTTGTCTTTTGGCCAGTATTCATAACAATCTGTATATTTCCATTGTAAAACTGGCCTTAGATCACACAAGAAAGCTTTCTGTTACCTACAAATAGTCTTGGTTGTTTTATACTAATGGCATAATATGCCTGGCTGGTTGACTTTGCAGTACACAGTGTCATTTTCTGTAGACTCTGATCATCTCTCCCAGCAATCTGCAGAATGCATTTAGTGGTTTGTGAATGCTACACCAGGGTTTCTTTTTTATATTTATTTATTTTTTATTAAAAATTTCCATCTCCTCCCCTCCTCCCACTTCCTTCCCCTCTTCTCCACCCACACCCCCACTCCCTCCCTCTCCAGGCCAAAGAGCAGTCAGGGATCCCCCCACTATGGGATTTCCAAGGTCCTCCCAACTACCCCCAGGTCCAGGAAGGTGAGCATCCAAACTGACAAGGCTCCCACAGAGCCCGTCAATGCAGTAGAATCAAAGCCCAGCAACATTGTCCTTGGCTTCTCAGTTAGCCTCCACCGTCAGCCACATTCAAAGAGTCCAGTTTGATCACATGCTCCAACAGTCCCATTCCAACTGGCCTTGGTGATCTCCCATTAGATCTGTCCCACCGTCTCAGTGGGTGAACGCACCCCTTGTGGTCCTGACTTCCTTGCTCATGTTCTCCCTCCTTCGGCTCCTCATTAGGACCTTGGGAGCTCAGTCCAGTGCTCCAGTGTGGGTCTCTGTCTCTATCTCTATCCATCACCAGATGAAGGTTCTATGGTAATATGCAAGATAATCATCAGTTAAACCAGGATTTCAAGACATCTTTAGACACTATAAGTTGTTTGCTGATTTCTCAGCATCTTCTGTTGGAATATAGAAAACCAAGCAATACTGATTGTGGATTTTATATGGCTTCCTGGGACTGTTTTTAGATCTGAGGTTTCTTTTGGAACATGAAAGATTTGGAATTTCAGAATTACATTTCTTGTAACTTGGGACAACTTGCCCTTCTCAGTGTCTTCATTTGAAGCATTGAAAATTTTCTTTCCTTGCTCTGGGTGAAATTGGATGCACTGTGTTGAGTTAGTGTGGAAGGAGTGGACATCCTTGTTCCTTTTTATGATTAGAGCAGAATGATGGTATCTGTCCTCATTCTGTGTAATGTCAGGTTTAGGTTTTTTCTTTTGTATTCATTATACTGAGCTGTTACTTTTCTCCTCATATCTTTAGTTTTATACTGAACAAATGTCAAATTTTCCCACAGATCTTTGATTGATCTATTGACATGATCATATATCTTCTCTCACTGAATCTATGTATTTTGTTCCTTGAATGGATTGTTTTGTGGCTGTTGAAACAGTCCTGCATTTCTTGCATGAAATCATTGCATTCCATTTCCACATTTATCAGAGACAATATCCTGAAAAGTGGTCTGAGTTTTTTTTTCCTATGCTCATATTTTTTCTTGTCATCTGCTTGCTTTGTGTATCAAAATAAAGCAGTTTTGTGTGATGACTTTCTTGCATTCCTTTTCTTTATGTTTCTTGCAGTATTCTCTGTGGAGGATTAGTAGAGTTTTTTCTATAGGAATTAGAAGATTCTGTGCTGAATCTGTTCCGTCCACAGACACTGTTAGAGGAAACACTTACTGTGTCAAGCACAACATTTGCTTAATACCTGTTCTTGTTTCATAATACAGAAGGCTGATTTCTTTCCTTGTTTCTAAAAAAGAACACATCCTTTTCTTTTTCTATTCTGATTTATTTGCATATGACTCTCCACAACACTCCATAAGGTAGCACTGGCGTCATTGACATACATTGCATTGTCTCCTTTTCAATTATATTACATGGAGATTCATTTTCCTATTCAGAAAATGTATAAAAATGTTTTGTATATGTGGGTTTTTTTGCTTTTATTTTTTAACTGCAGTGTCTGCATTGACTCCTTGTATTCTTCTTTGAGTCTGTATCATTAATTTCTACTATGGGATTCCAATGCTCTAAAATCTGCACACCTGTCAGTAAGATGTGCTGTGGAAAGAGGATACATTTCTTCTCTAAATGGTTTATGATGGCCCAACAGGAGTCAGCATCTGCATCAGGAAACTTGGATTAGTACCTGAGTGTTAATTGTGGTGTAAGCCACAGCCTCCAGTCTCTTTCATGTGGTTAATCTGTGAATGCATTGAGAAACAAATCACAAGGTTTGCAGTTGAGCCTAAGGTCCCTAAAGCTTGTGCATATTCTTCTCTGTGGAAAGTTGACCCTATGTGGTGCTATTCTCTGGAAGTTCTTTTTCCTGTTGCATTTCACCATCATTGCTATATTGCTGTCCAATTTCATGTTGCTGTTTTGAATTTCACTTATGTTCTCATGGAACCACCTATAGGGAGGACACATCCTGTTTTTATTATTGCTCTCAGGTTCTTCCCCTTTTGTTAGTTTAAAAATATGAGTTCTCCATGTGTCCTCTGGTATCTTCTGGGTAAGATTAGTAAAACTGTTGAAATATTTTTATTTCCTTTGTCAAAACTGACAATTTATCACCTATTCTGTCATATTATTGTAGTGGCATTTCAATTGTATTTTAATAAATAAAGCTTGCTTGGGGATTGTAACATGAGGGGTGGCTTGTTGGGGTTTCTGTCCTGCCCAGTTCCTACAGCCGGAAAGTCCTCAAAGAAAATCACACAGAGAGTCTGCATTAATTATAAACTGATAGGCCCATTAGCGCAGGCTTCTTATTAGCTCTTGTAACTTATATTAACCCATTGTTCTTATCTATATTAGCTACATGGCTCGGTAGCTTTCTCAGTGGGGCAGATCACATCTTGCTTCTTCGGTCATCTGGGCAGAACTGTAGAGAGAGAGCTTCCTTCTTCCCAGAATACTTTTGTTCTAGCCCCGCCTCTACTTCCCGTCTGGTTGACCTGCCTATACTTTCTGCCTGGCCAATCAGCGTTTATTTAAAACATGACTGACAGAATACAGACAATTCTCCCACACTACTTCCCCCTCTTTTTTTTTTTTTTTAAAAAAAAAAAAAAAAAAAAAAAAAAAAAACAAAGGAAAATATCCATAGTACATTTTTTGGGAATGTGGGTGTAGTATTCCAGGCTACTTCCAGCTGGTTGGGGGTGCTGATAATCTTATGGGGACCTAAAGAAAATTTAGAATTATGGTCAAGTCCTGACTGGAGTATCCTGTGAGTCTTGGTCATCTCAGGCAGCATCTTGAATCTGTTCTAGATGTAGAACTTAGGCATCCAGGCCATCTGTTCCTATCGGAGATTTCTCAGGTGGTCTTCCTTGATCAAACCTGATTTTTCTTAACTCAGAATGAATCCACAGTCTCTTATTTCCTGTGGCAACAAAAGCAAAACCTCTTCTCCAAAGTAACATACCTTTTGACTTCAATTTTGAAGTCAAGGTATTTTCAAAATACCTATCTTGGATTAATTCAGCAGCATTTATAAGCAAATATCTTTTAGCAGCTGTTACTCCTTCCTCAGCATTTAAACAATTCAAAGAGCATAATAACATACAGTATCAAGATTCTCTGTGTATTTTTCATCTTTACGTGGCTTTATTTTAACTTCTATTTCTTTTATTTTTACTTTTTGGATTTTTGAGACAGGTTCTCTGTGTATCTTTGTCCTGGAACTCCCTCTGTAGACCAGGCTGTCCTTGAACTCACAGAGATCCGTCTGTCTCCGCCTACCCAGTGCTGGGATTAAAGGTGTGTGCTACACCACCTTGAAGTCACAGAGGTCAATCTACCTCTGCCCCTTGAAGTCACAAAGGTCAATCTACCTCTGCCTCCCAAATGTTGGGATTAAAGGTGTATACCATCACACCCAACTACTCTCTCTTTCTTTTTTACTTTAAGAACTTAACCTTAAGCCTGCATATATTTTTAACATACTGTAAACCATTTAGAGGTTTTCTTTGTCTTTGAATCTCTCTTTGCTGTATATCTCTCTTTTTCTGACTACATGAGTCTTTAGTTTGCTAAGCAGTGTGGAGAGGATTAAAGCTGTGGTTTTGATGGCTAGATCCAGCCCATTTCTTAGCTTTCTGAGACTTCAGCCTCATGGCTGAGGTACCGGCTGTAGCCACGTTTATTGCCACAATTCTAGCGTTTCAAGGTCCTTGCCACCAAGCAAGCTGCAACAGTGTCCACAAACAACACTCAAATGCTCCGTAGTTGGACTGCCTGCCTGAAAGAGTCACTGAGTTTGCCCTGGCAGGACAGCCCAGAAAGCTGGCATTTTAAAACAAAGCGGCTTTTTTCCTGCTACGGCTGAAAACTAAAAAGCATGCATTCAACTTTTCATCAACACCATTTAAGTGTTTCATGGCAAGACCTTTTAAAGGAGCTGTAAGGTTTTACAGCTAAAGCTGAGTTAGGAAGCCTCTCTTAAATGAGAGCGCTTGCTTGCCTCTAGCAAGCAAAACAGCCCTGAGAAATTGCTGCTACCAAGAAGCCATGCTTTACTCTATTTTTTCCCAAGCTTTCTCAGGCTTTCTGTGGATGTAGAAGGAGCGGCGGGCTGTGTCCCGCCACCCGGCTAGCTTTACCCAAAATAATTACACGGAAACTGTATTCTTTTAAAACACTGCCTGGCCCATAGTTTCAGCCTCTTATTGGCTAATTCTCACATCTTCCTTTAACCCATATTTAGTAATCTGTGTAGCACCACAAGGTGTGGCTTACCAGGAGAGATCTTAACCTGCGTCCATCTCGGAGAGGAGAAGCATGGAGACTCACTATGGCGACTGCCTGAAGCGTCTCCCCAACCCTGCTACCCAGCATTCTGTTCTGTCTACTCCGTCTACCTAATTTTCTGTTCTCTTAAAGGGCCAAGGCAGTTTTCTTTATTAATTAACCAATGAAAGTAACATAGACAGATAACTCTCCTCCATCATGTGGATACAGTTATCCACGTGGGTGCCGTTCTGTAACATGAGGGCCGACTTCTTGGGGTTTCTGTACTGCCCCACAGCCAGCAAGCCCCAAAGAAAATTGCACAGAGGTCTCCATAAGATTATAAACTGATTGGCCCATTAGCTCAGGCTTCTTATTAGCTCTTGTAGCTTATAGTAACCCATTGTTCTTATCTATGTTAGCCACATGGCTCGGTACCTTTCTCAGTGGGGCAGGTCACATCTTGCTTCTTCGGTGGTCTGGGCAGGAGTCAGAGGAATGGGCTTCCTCCTTCCCAGAATACTCCTGTTCTTCTCACCCCACTTCCTGCCTGGTTTACCCGCCTAAACTTCCTGCCTGGCCAATCAGCATTTATTTAAAACATATTCGACAGACAATTCTCCCATACCAGAGGATCAGGGAAGTAAGATAGCCACACTGGTCAGCCTTCCAGCCAGACAGTGGTAATGTACCTTTAATCCCAATAGCTTCATTAATTGCCATAGAAACCGGGCAGTGCATGCCTTTAATCCCAGTGGTGAACACCTTTAATCCCAGAAGTAGAGAGCATTATAAATTGGGAATAAACAGCTCTCAGACACAGTCTCATTCTGATGTTCGTAGAGGCAGGAGTGCTGTTTTGGACTGAGGTCAAGGTAAGAGTCAGTGGTTGGCTGCTTTGCTTTTTGGATCTTCAGGTTGAATCCCCCTCTCTCTCTCTCCTTCTCTCTCTCTCTCTCTGAGTTTTTATTAATCGTGCTTCATATTATAGATTTTAGAGTTGCAAGCTGATTTTCATTTTATTGTCTTATTTTGTTGATGAAAGCATGAATATTCTAGATTCATTTAGTGGTCATTCTTTCGGCTTACCTCATTGAATACGTTTTGAATTTTTAGTGTAATTGATAAATATCTGTGGTTGGTTCTGAGAGAGTTTGGTTTTTCATTTACATGGATTCGTTTTCAACTATTGTTTAAATTTGGTCATAAGAAATTTGCAGCTGCCTGTTATTTCAATGTGAGGGAAACAAATAGAGCAGTTCCTGCAAATCATGAGGGATCAGCGTAGGATTGGTCCATTTCATCACCAGGTATCATCAGTATTTTTCCTCCAGATTGAAATAGTGATTTACTGTGTTTGTGTTTTGGACATGGTAGTTACTCCTTAGCTATTTTCTATGATAAATGTCTTATTTCCTGTGTTGTCCTTCACAGTTTCTCTCTGAGTTTTCTATGTATACTTTGTCTGCAATTATCAGCTGCAGTGCTTCTTGAGTGCAGAATCTGTGTTATTTCAAAGTTTCTTCCAGTGAACTTCCCTCTGAATTTTAAGAGCCCATGTTTCTGGGTGCAATGATACACTCAAAGTATATCCTTCCATGTTCCCCTCTCTGTAGGAATGTTGTGAAGTCCTTTAGTATCTTTTGGGGGTTTGGTAGTCTTACCTGTTTTGGCATCATCTGTAACATTGTGTTAATTTTAGCTATGTATTTTTGATATGTTGGTGTGAAATGTCAAGAAAAGTTCTGGTGTTTGCTCCAGAGACAGAAACTGAGAGAAGACCAACAGGAAGAATGGATGATTGTTCTGCAAATGTACCCCAGGTAAGTGTTATATCTGCATTTCTTTGAAAATTGTTTTTATTATTGAAATTATGTGAGCCTTTATTTCTTTTCCTATTATATTGTCATATCTGTTAGGGTTTCTCTTACTGTGAGGAGACACCATGACCACAGCATCTCTTATAAAGGAAAACATTTAATTTAGGGCTAGTTTACAGGTTTAGAGGTATAGACCTTTATTGTCATGGCAGAAAGCATAGTATTATGCAGTCTGACATGGTGCTGGAGAAGAAGCCAAGAGTTCTACATTTGATCAGCAGGTAGAAGGAAGGGAGACAGGACCAGATTTGAGCTTCTGAAAACCTTATAGCCTACCCCCAGTGACATATATCCTCTAACAAGGCCACACCTACTCCAAAAGAAGCCACACCTCCTAATAGTTCTGCTCCCTGGTGACAAAGCATTCAAATCTATGAGCCTATGGGGCCATTCCTATTCTAGTCACTACATTATCTAAAGTGTTTATTTTCTAGTGTTCTTTTTTTCATTTTCTTTTCTGATTATCAAGATTAGGTCCTTAAATCTTTCAGCTCTGTATCACATTTTTATCCCATTGTAGCCTCCCTTGGTTATTTCAATGAGGACATATTTTTTTAAGGGTTAAGACCTATAATACTGAAAGAGATTCTATTGTAATTGATGATCAAAAAACTATATTGAGGACCATTTCCTATACAGGATGAACTTGTATTCTTATATGTTAGCGAGGAAGTAAGGTTTCATGTTCAGCATAGATTTCCTGTCAGGTTTAATCAATTTTCCAAAGCCAGGTTTCTGAAAGTAGCCATGCAAGTACAAGAAACTTTGACTGACATCACTAAGCAATTTATGGAAATGTAGAATTAAAAGAGACACTCTGTCATGAATCCTAGTACTAAATATTTCAACACCTCATAAAGCACAGATAGTAGAAGGAATGTGTGTCTTATTCTTGCCATTAAAAACTAATGTTTTATGAGGAGATGCAAATTTCAATATACTAGATTTTCTTTTACATTTGATGTCACACAATGATGATGGATGTTGACACCTGACATCTTTTCATTTCAAGAGAGATCCTGTTCATATCATTCCCTTGATAAAAAAAAAATGTGCAGTGCAAAGTTCTCAGTACACAAAATAGTATTTTCTCTTTTACTTTTATTTTATTTTTCAGACAGGGTATAAATAATATTGTCTCTACCTCTATATTGCATCATGTTCAATATATCAGTAAGAATTTTCTAAAGAACATTGACTTGGTGCTGTGTATATGCCATCAATTTTTATATGTCAATGAATGTCCCTTGTACTGATTTCACTCTCTCTTTTGGAGGAAGAAGGTTTGTTCCCCCAACCCCAAGTGTTTTCTTTTCCTAGAGCTATAGTATAAGTATATTAAGTATGTAGAGACTTTGAAGAATTGTTGCAATGGACAGGTTTTCTTCTCATTCTTTAAAAATATTTTAAGTATGTGAGTATTTATCTGCATGTTTTCCTACACGATGCCTGTGGACCCCTAACACTTGGTACTAAAGTCAGGTACTGTACTGAGATGCCCTGTGTGTAGAGAGAATGAAATACTATTTCCTGCATGAATAGCAAAAGTCCTTTATTTCTGAGTCATCTTTCCAGCCCCCCAAGATTTACATTTGTGGTACACACTTAATATAGAGCCAGTTTATATCCCTGTGTCTTCTATTTTAGGGAAAATGAAGGAGAAATCATAAATGATTCTTATCTATGCAACCCAGAATCCTGTTAGACAGTTCAGCTCAAACGCTGAAGAAAAGAATAGAGTTGAAATTTGAAGATTGAAATTGTCAAGTGTCCCAATTCATGAGCAATAATATAGTCAAAACTAATAGATAATTAGAATAATTCCCACACACTTAATACCTTCATTTCAAACACAGAAAACCTTTTACTTTATCTTAATGTATTGTCACATACAATGTTTATTTGTAAATATTTTTCTCATCCTGTAGTAAAACATTGTTATTATCTGTATTGGGTGTGTCTGCTTTTAGAAATATCTGGATAATATTAACATTGTCTATGGCAGATTTTTCTATTTCATGACTGCAAATATTTTCATAAATAACTTCAGAATAGTTGATTCTATGAGTTGTTTGGAATGTTAGATGTATACACTGAGGTTATACTCTTTACTATTTAAAGAAAAATCTTTAACTTAATTCATCCATGAATTTTGCATTCCATATTCTACCTCATTGTTCTAGAAAGCATGCAACTTTATAACGAGGGCTCAGGATCTGAACTGAGAATGTTAGAATAGAGTCATATGAGGCCTAACTGCAAAGAGACAGCATCCAATTTGAGCAAGATTGAGAGTTGTAGAATTTAGAAGCTTTTTTGCTCATCCTAACTTTTTCTTGTGAGATATGACTGTGTGAACATCTTTGATTTCAAAGCAGCATTTGTAAAGGTACATTCTTGCATCTAGACTTTAAGTGTGTATCTTATATTACTTACAAATTTGATGGTTGTGGTACTATTTTGCTATCATGTTTTCACAGTGATGAAATACAATATAGAGTATGAGTACTGTAGAAAGTATCTTTTATTAAAATTAACTTTCAGTTTTATCTTATTGCGTTTGTATATTTGGCTGAATAAATGTGTGAATGCTGTCTGTGTCTCCTGCCTTTATAATTTAGTAGAGAACATTGGATAGTATGGAACTGGAAAGGGGCCGTCTGGGTCCTGGGAGTCAAACTATGGTCCTCTGGGAGAGCAGCCAGTGCTCTTAACTTCTGAGTCATCTCTTTTTTTTTTTTTTTTTTTGAGACAGGGTTTCCCTGTAGTTTCTAGAGCCTGTCCTGGAACTAGCTCTTGTAGACCAGGCTAGCCTCGAACTCAGAGATCCGCCTGCCTCTGCCTCCCGAGTGCTGGGATTAAAGGCGTGCACCACTACCGCCCGGCTCTTCTGAGTCATCTCTGTAGCACATTTAGAAAACTAGTGTTTGACTAATAGTCATAACTCACCTGTATCACAAAATATCTCTAACTTTTTAGGTGTCTTTTACCTAGGAAAGCATTTTGTCCAGCAGTTCATGGTAAATGTTTAATTAATTATTCATTACAGGGTCTGTTGACATTTGAGGATGTGGCTGTGGACTTCTCCCATGAGGAGTGGGAATGCCTGGACTCTGCTCAGAGGGCTTTGTACGTGGATGTGATGTTGGAGAATTACAGCAATCTAGTCTTTATAGGTAAAAATGCTCTTCTTGTAGAATTCCTGGTTTATCATTTTTATTTACCTACTTGTATGTATGTAAACTCCCTGAACTGTATAGAGACACAGAAATAAAGGAAATACTGGTTTTCAATATAATCCTTTACATTTCTATGTTCTCTGGAAGAGTAACGAATGCTAGATACTGCTGATTCTCTCCAGCCCTCTTTCTTGTTTTTAATGAAAACCTCAAAGTTCAAAGACAATTGAATATTTAGGGCAAGGACAGATATTACAGTATACTGTGTAATTTTTTATTTACTATTGAATTAAACTATTCTCCTATTTCTGAGTTATAAAAAAGGAGAATTTTGTTTGTTTGTTTGTTTTTAATACAGCCCAGTCCCAGTTTCCTCTCCTTTTTTTCCTTCCATCTCCCCCAGTCTCCCTTCTCCCTCAGATCCAGTCATTTTTTTTTCATTTCTTTTCAGAAAGGAGCAAGCCTTCCAGAGATCTCAACACAGTATAACTAGATGCAATAAGATTATACATAGCAGGGCATTAGTTCATACCCCTTTAATCCCAGCACTCGGAAGGCAGGGGCTGGCAGATTTCTGAGCTCAAGTCCAGCCTGGTCTACAGAATGAGTTCCAGGACAGCCAGTGCTACACAGAGAAACCCTGTCTTGAAAACAAAAACAAATAAAGAAAGTAAGGCTAGACACAGTTCCTGTCCTTAAAGGGTCCAGTAGGACAAAAGCAGTCAAAAGAGTCAGAGGTGCCCCCACTCACTAGTAGGAGTCCCACAAAAACACCAGGCTAACAGCTGTAACATATGTAGAGGACCTAGAACAGACCCGTGCAGTCTCCATGATTGCCCTTTCAGTCTCTGTGAGCACCTATCAGCCCTACCTAGATGATGTCTGTAGGCTGTGTTTTCCTAGTGTCCTCAACCTCTCTGACTCCCCCACTTATTCTCTTATTCCTTGGAGTTCGCTGTGCTCCAAGGGGACAATCTAATGGAGATCTCCAATTTGAACTCTGTGTAATATTAGCTGTGGGTTCTTCATCTGCTCCTGTCGGATGCTGCTAGTAGCCGCTTTGATGACAATTGGACTAGGCGCCAATGTATGAGTGTGTAAGAATATCATTAGAAATAATTAATTTGAATTTTTTCCAGCATAGGTCTTTTGACTATCTAGCCTCAGGTTACTGGTTATCCATGGACTTCATTTCATGGTGAGGGCCTCAAATTTGACCAGTCATCGGTTGGCCCCACTCACAAAATCTGCACCTCCATTACCCCAGTACATCTTACAGGTGGGATAGATTGTAGGTGGAAGGTTTTGTGCCTGATCTGGTGTCCCAGTCCCATCATTTTAAGCCTTACCCGGTTACAAAGGATGGCTAGTTCAAACTCTGAATCCTTTCTTTCTAGGAGTTCTCTCTGGGGTCACCCTCACACAATCCTGGGAGCTACTTCTGTACTAGAGTTACACATACACATCACACGTACCAGTGTCCTACAATTCCAATTATCTCTCCCCATATTCTCTTCCCTCCAAACTGATCTCTCCTGTTTTGCATTTCCACCCACCACCATTCCACTCTCAGTATTCATTCTATTTTCCCTTCCCAAGGAAATCCACGCATCCCACTTGGAGATCCCTTAAAAAGAGAGGTTTTAAATTAAAGAAAGATTTTTGGAGATGAACTTGTTGTTTTTGTTTATTTATTTGTTTGAGATGTGGTCTCTATATTTAGTCTTGACATGGTTTTAATCATAGCAATAGGGAGGAAGAAACAAGAGGTGAGTTTCATTCTAGCCTGGGTTACAAAGTGAGTTCCTAACCAAAGAAGGCACATGATGTAACTGCGTCTCAGAAACATACAACAAGAACATAGGGAATCTTATGTGATCCTTCAGAGAGCTCCTTTCTCAGAGTTCATTATTGCTCATTCTTTTCTACAAAGTTTAGAAACCTTGTAGAAGGTTTAGAAAAGAGTGAAAAGGTTATTAGCCTTCCTTGCAATTTGAGTGGAGGTTCTTTTGAGCTTCCATATAATGGTAGTTAAATGCAGAGGACATTTGCTTGAAACTCTGTTTTTAAGAATTGTTAGTTTACCTTTCTTAGAGAATTTCCGTTATTGAATCTGTTATTCATGAATCAATTGCTATAATTCTTAATTGTGTTAATTTTCCAGACAACCATCACATGTGTGTTGAATATCAGGACCTTCACCTTTGCTCAAAGCATAATGTCCATCATCACGTGAATAGGCAAAGAAGTGAGAACATAGAAGAAGAACCCTCCAACTGTGAGGACTGTGTAAGCTGCTTAAATTTCTATTCCAACATCAGTCAAAATCAACAAATCTGTGCTGGAAAGGAAGAACAAAAAAATACCGAGAATGATAACTCTTTTGACTCTAATCATAAATTCACACTGAAAGAAATCCACAGTGGAAAGGAACCACAGCAATGCCAGAAATGTGAAAAATGCTTCAAGACATACTCAATTCTCAGTAGATATAAAGGTTCTCATATAGAAGAGAAACCTTATAAATGTACAGAAGATAGCAATATCTTTCTGCATTTACCACAACTCAAAGTACATAACAACATCCATTATCGAGACAAACCCTACAATTGTATTGAAAATAGTAAGTGCTTTTATAATTCATCAGAGTTTAAAAGATATTACAGAATCCACACTGGAGAGGAAACTTACAGATTTACTGATTATAATTGCTTCATTTGCTGCTCAGATCTTGAAAAACATCAGAAAATTCATAGAGGAGATAAGTCTCATGAATGTAAGCAGTGTAGTAATTTTTACATATTGTCACACCTTGAATACCATGATAGAAGCCATAGTGGAGAGAAACTTGACAGATTTAATGAATGTGACAAATCCCTTTCCATTGCCTCAAGTGTTAAAACAAATCAGAGGATTCACACAAGAGAGAAACCTTACAAATGTACTGAGTGTGATAAAGCATTTATTCAGAAAGCTAAACTTAAAGCCCATCAAAGAATTCATACAGGAGAGAAACCTTACAAATGTAGGGAATGTGGCAAATGCTTTACTCAGCAGACACATCTAAAAACCCATCAGAAACTTCATACAGGGGAGAAGAATTACAAATGTAGTGAATGTGACAAATCCTTTTCTCAGAAAGACCATCTTAGGAGACATCTGACAATTCATACTGGAGAGAGGCCTTATAAATGCACTGAATGTGGGAAAGCTTTTGCCCGTACTTCATACCTTAGATTGCATCAGAACATTCATACAGGTGTGAAGCCATACAAATGTGTTGAATGTGGCAAATGCTTTACTAGTAGTTCATCTCTTCGATTGCATCAGAACATTCATACAGGTGAGAAACCTTATAAATGTAGTGAATGTGACAAATTTTTTACCAGTAGTTCATATCTTAAATTGCATCAGAACATCCATAAAGGTGAGAGACCCTACAAATGTAGTGAATGTGGCAAAGGCTTTATTCAGAAACAGCAGCTAAGAAGACACCTGACAGTTCATACAGGAGAGAAGCCTTATAAATGTAGTGAATGTGACAAATGCTTTTCAGTTGCTTCAGATCTTAGAAACCATCAGAAAATTCATGCAGAAGAGAATCCTTACAAATGCAGTGAGTGTAAGAAGTGCTTTAGTAGTAGTTCATCTCTTCGACAGCATCAGAAATTTCATACAGGTGAGAGACCTTACAAATGTAATGAATGTGGAAAAGGTTTTATACAGAAACAACAGCTAAGAAGACACCTGACAGTTCATACAGGAGAGAAGCCTTATAAATGTAGTGAATGTGACAAATGCTTTTCAGTTGATTCGGATCTTAGAAGCCATCAGAAAATTCATGCAGAAGAGAATCCTTACGAATGCTGTGAATGTAAGAAATTCTTTAGCAGTAATTCATCTCTTCGACTGCATAAGAGAATCCATACAGGTGAGAAACCTTACAAATGCAGTGAATGTGACAAATCCTTTATTCAGAAGCACCAACTTAGGAGACATCAGACAAATCATACAGGAAATAGGCCTTATAAATGTAGTGAATGTGAAAAATCCTTTAGCAGTAATTCATCTCTTCAATTGCATCAGAACATTCATACAGGTGAGAGACCCTACAAATGTAGTGAATGTGGCAAAGGCTTTATCCAGAAACAGCAGCTAAGAAGACACCTGACAGTTCATACAGGAGAGAAGCCTTATAAATGTAGTGAATGTGACAAATGCTTTTCAGTTGATTCGGATCTTAAAAGCCATAAGAAAATTCATGCAGAAGAGAATCCTTACAAATGCAGTGAGTGTAAGAAATCCTTTACCAGTTGTTCATCTCTTCAGTTGCATCAGAGGACTCATACAGGTGAGAAACCTTACAAGTGCAGTGAATGTGAGAAGTCATTTGCCAGTGGGTCCTATCTGAGAATACATCGGAAATTTCATACAGGAGAAAAACCTTACAAATGTGGTGAATGTCAGAAATCATTTACCACTGGCTCATATCTTAGATTGCATCAGAAAATTCATAGAGGTGAGAAACCTTACAAATGTAGTGAATGTGGCATATCCTTTGTCAAGAAACAACTTCTAAAGAAACATCAGAAAATTCATACTCGGGAGAAACCTTATGAATGCAATGAGTGTGGCAAATGCTTTAGCCTGAAATTCAAACTTAGAGAACACCAAAGAATTCATACAGGAGAAAAACCTACAATTGTAATGAATGTGGCAAACGCTTTATATGGAAATGACGACTTCGAACCCATCAGTGAATTCATACAGGAGAGAAACCTTACAAATGCAATAAATGTGACAAATATTTTACCAGTGGATCATATCTTAGAGTACATCAATTAGTTCATACAGAAGAGAAACCTTACAAATGTAGTGAAAATGAGAAATCCTTTACTACTGACTCATATCTCAGATAATTCATAGAGGTAAGAAACTTTACAGTGTGTTGCATGTGGCAAAGACTTTATTTTACACTCACATCTAATAAAACAACATAAAAAAATACATACTGTTGAGAAAAGTTGCCAAAGTAAGTAATGTGGCATGTGCTTTATCCAAGCTATATC